>NC_058413.1:27873729-27936702 GCF_002201575.2 Neomonachus schauinslandi | reverse complement strand
ATATATATATATATATATATATATATATATATATATATATATATATACCTGTAGTGTCTTTTTATGTTTAGAAGTGCCTAGAGAATGATGAGGGCAGAGCATCTCAAAAGGATGCAGAAGCCAGCTCAAAGGAGCTCCCACTGGCCAAGTCGGAGAAAAATTTGAGCACCAGAATCAATAATGATGGTAAATGGATTGTAACCCATTTAATAAAGCAGAAAGCCATGAATACATATTGATAAAAATAAATGAATGAAAAAGTTATCAAGGAACAAGATATTTACATAACCACGGAGTACCTTCCCACAAAATATTTATTGACTACAGGGGGAAAGAATGTTATGGTGCAGAAGCCTTGCAGACATAACTTTAATCAAGTATCAACAGTAATGGGCAAATTGAAATCGTGTATCATCTGATAATATGCAATGAGAATTCAGCAGCACTTCTGTGGTATATCTATTAACTATACCTAATTTAAATCTAGTCATAAGGAAACATCAGACAAACCCAAATTGGGAACATTCTACCAAGTACCTGGCCTGTAATCCTCAAAAGTGTCAAGACCATAAAAGTCAAGAAATTCTAAGGAACTTCTAGATTGAATAAGACTGAAGAGAGACATGAAAACTGAATGCAACATGTGATTCTGAACTGAGTGCTTTGCTTGGGACAAGTGGCAAAGCTTGCATGGGGTCTGAGGATCAGATGGTAGTATCAATTTCCAAATTATAATCAATATCCCAAGTCAGGTGGTTATATTATTGTTATGTAGGAGAATGTTTGTAGGAATCATAGCCTAAATTATTAAGAAGTGATAGGTCATCATGTCAGCAACTTATCCTCTAGTGGAACAGCAGAAAAAAAAGTTTCTATTTTAGCAACTTTTCTGTAAGTTTGAAATTATTTCAAAATTTAAAAAACAAACACATAGATGTGTAAATATGTTAATATCTTTAGTAAATTGAGAGTGTTTTTATTTTATTTTTAAGTAGGCTCCACGTCCAGCCTGGAGCCCAGCACGGGGCTTGAACTCACAGCTGTGAGATCAAGACCTGAGCTGAGATCAAGAGTCAGACGTTTAACCAACTGAGCCACCCGGGTGCCCCAAGAGCATTTTTAAACTGGTAACAAGTTGGGTATCCTAATACAAAATGGACAAAAGATAACAATGGGATGTTCTCGAAAGAAAAAACAAAAATAGCTAATAAGCCTCACTAGTGATCAAAGGAATGCAAATACAAACCAAAGATACCATTTTTCACTATCAGATATTTAAAATGATAATACCTTGTGTTAAAGATGGTATGGATGTCACTCATGTTAACCATAGGAGTGTACATTGTTAATTCTAGTAAAGAGTATCAAAAGTTGGAGTGTACATTATCATTGTTACCATTGTCCCATTTCTAGGAATTGATCATAAAGAAATAATGATACAAGTTAACAAAGGCGTGTATACAAGAATGATTATCATAATCTGTGTGCATTACTGAAAATCTGGAGGTAATTTAAGGATTATCAATATAGATTGGTTGATTAAATTATGTTGCATCTACATAGTGGAATACCTTGCTTGCAAAGGGAGGAGATAAAAACAAAAGAGATTATAAAACAATATAATATGTGTAATATATGATGTATATATGTAGAAAGTGGTCTGTAAAGATATACATCAGTAGGCTAACAGTAATTGTCTCAGGGCGTTTGAACTGTGGATGATTTGGCTTTTTTTTTTTTTTTCTTTTTCTTTTTAAAAACCTTCTTGTGCTACAGCATAGTTTAGATAGAAGCCCTTCAGTTAGACAATCTAGGTTTGAATCCTGACTCTTCCACTTACTAGCTGTGTGACATTGTACAAGTTACTTCTCGGGGCCCCCATTACTTAGGCTTCCATAAAAGTAGTAATAATAGAAACTACTTCTTAAGATTATTAAATGAGATAATAAAAATTTACCACTTAGCAAACATTGGCTAATATAGGGCTTAATGAATTTTGGTTTCCATCATTATTATTATTCCTGCTTATATGTTTGAAATTTATTCTAATAAACATTTTTATTAATAGGCAAATCAATAAAGCTATTTCTCCTTTGGGAATATAACTATGTAGGCAAATATTTATAATCTGGACAATCAACTTTCTTTTCCCTATCTTATTCTTTCTTTTGAGAAAAACACATTTGGAAATCAATTCCTCCTTAGATATGTCTGTGAATGAACAGTAGCCATATTTCCTGTGCCTCCCACACTACTTAGCTCACTCCTGAAAGCTTATTAAAAGAATGTTTCTTGGGCGCCTGGGTGGCTCAGTTGGTTAAGCAACTGCCTTCGGCTCAGGTCCTGATCCTGGAGTCCCGGGATCGAGTCCCACATGGGGCTCCCTGCTCGGCAGGGAGTCTGCTTCTCCCTCTGACCCTCCCCCCTCTCATGTGCTCTCTCTCTCTCTCTCATTCTCTCTGTCTCAAATAAATAAATAAAATCTTTAAAAAAAAAAAAAAAGAATGTTTCTTGGTACTCATTTGGCAGTTCTAGGTGGTACTGTTGTACTAGTCCCATTCCTTCTTAACTCCTTAGGTGCATACCTTGCTCCATCTTGTTATCCCACCTGACTTTCATCCATCTTGCCACTGGAGCATTATTATATTATATTTGACAGCATGGGGATTGATAATTGTTAATAATTACTGAGAATTGATTATCTCTCACCTTTTAACATATTATTTTTGTTATTTCATTTAATTCATGCAAAAATCTCATGAAGTTTATTATATCCCCATTTTGAACATAAGGAAAGAGACACAACAGGTTTAATTAGTTTATTTAAAGTCATACAGGGACTGAATCTCAAGGAACTACAAATAGCCAAAATAATCTTGCAAAAGAACAGGTTGGAGGTCTTATACTTGCTGATTTCAAAACATTTTACAAAGCCACGATAATCAAAGCACTATGGTTCTGGCATAAAGGCAGACATTTAGACCAATAGAATATAATAAAGCACCCAGAAGTAAACCCTTGCATATATGGTCAAACAGTCATCAGCAGGAGAGCTAAGACCATGCAAGGGGAAAGAGCAGTCTTCAGTAAATGTTCCTGGGAAAACTGGATATCCACATGCAAAAGAATGAAGATGGACCCTTACACCATATACAAAAATTAACTCAAAATAGATTAAAGACCTAACCATAAGACCCAAAACTATTAAAAGTTTTAAAAGAAAACGAAGGGGAAAATCTTCATGACATTGGACTTGACAATTATTTCTTGGGTATAATACTAAAAGCACAAGCAAAGAAAGCAAAAATAAACAAATGGGACTACTTCAAACTTCAACACTTCTGTGTATCAAAAGACACAATCAACAGAGTGAAAGGGCAACCTAAGAAATGGGAGAAAATAGTTGCAAATCTTTTATGTGATAAGGAATTAATATGCAAAATATATAAAGAACTACTATTCAACAACAGCAAATAGCCTGATTAGAATCTGGACAAAGTACTTGAATGGACATCTCTCCAAAGATGATATATAAATGGCTGACAAGGAAATGAAAAGATAATAGCACGACTCATTAGAGAAATGCAAGTCAAAGCCACAGTGAGATAATACCTCACACTCATTAGGGTAGCTTATCAAAAAAATATAAAATAGTGTTGACAAGGATGTAGAGAAATTAGAACCTTTGTGCCTTGGCGAGATTGTAAAATGGTACAACAACTATGAAAAATGGTATGGCATTTCTCAAAAAAATAAAAAATAGAACTATATGATTGAGCAATCCCATTCTGGGTGTATATCCAAAAGTATTAAAAGCAGGGTTTCCGAGAGATATTTGCATAACCATGCTCATAGCAGCATTATTCACAACAGCCAAGAGGTAGAAGCAATCCAAATGTCTAGCAATCGATGAATGTGATAAACAAAATGCGGTATATACGTACAATGGAATATTATTCAGTCTTAAAGGGGAAGGAAATCCTGACACATGCTACAACATGGATAAACCTTGAGGACATTATGCTAAGTGAAATGAGCCAGTCACAAAAAGACAAATACTATATTATTCTACTCATGTGAGGTAGTGGTTCTTTAGGTTTGGGGGTATGGGAAAGTTCAGGAGGGTGATGCTAATGAGTATAGCACTCCTTTCTGAAGGGATTAAAATATTCTAAAATTGATTGTGGTAATAGTTAACCTAACTGGGACACCTGGATGGCTCAGTCGGTTAAGCGTCTGCCTTAGGCTCGGGTCATGTTCCCAGGGTCCTGGGATCGAGCCCTACATTGGGCTCCCTGCTCAGCGGAGAGCCTGCTTCTCCCTCTCCCTCTGCCTGCTGCTCCACCTGCTTGTGCTCTCTCTCTCTCTGTCTCTCTGTCAAATAAATAAATAAAATCTTAAAAAAAAAAAAATAGTTAACCTAATTCTGAGAATACACTAAAGCCATTGAATTGTGCACTTTTTTTTTTAAGATTTATTTATTTACTTATTTTAGAGAGAGCACACATGGGGGTCTGCAGAGGGAGAGTGAGAGAAGCAGACTCCTGCTGAGTACAGAGCCCAATGCCAGGCCCAATGCCAGGCCCAATCCCACAACCCGGAAATCATGACCTAAGCCGAAATCAGGAGTCAGACACCGAACCTACTCAGCCACCCAGGCGCCCATAATTTGTACACTTTTAATGGGTGAATTGAATGGTATATGAATTACATCTCAATAAAATTGTATTAATAAAAAAATTAAAGGATCCATTGATTTTAGCCAGTGTAGGTCACTGGTGACCATAATAACAGTTTTAATGGAATGATGTTGGTATAAGCCTAGTTGCAATAGTTTTAAGTGAAAATATAAGGGAAGGAATTGGAGACACCAAATATTAGAAAACTCAGGGAGTTCTGATGCAGAAAAATAGAGTAGTAGTTGGCAGG
The DNA here is from genome assembly GCF_002201575.2 of Neomonachus schauinslandi. Taxonomy (NCBI): domain Eukaryota; kingdom Metazoa; phylum Chordata; class Mammalia; order Carnivora; family Phocidae; genus Neomonachus; species Neomonachus schauinslandi. The sequence continues at coordinate 27,931,773 of NC_058413.1, read as the reverse complement.
GAAGTGGGACAGAAAATTTTTTTTATTTTCTTAAAAGGAAGAGATAAGAGTATGTTTATATATTTTAGAATGCATCCAGTAGAAAGGGAAAGTTAATGATATGAGAGAGAGATGGAAGAATTGCTAGAGTGACATCCTATGGGATGAGGCCTGGGAGCAAGTAGGGATACTGGGTTAGTATAGGTGTTTAAATAGTTCACCTGTGGGGCGCCTGGCTGGATCAGTTAGTAGAGCATGTGACTCTTAATTTGAGGTCATGAATTCAAGCCCCACACTGGACGTAGAGCTTACTTTAAAAAAAAAAAAATGTTTCATAAATAGTTCAACTATGGTAACGTGGGAAGAGAGTATTTGTGTTGGTACAGATGCTGATGGGTAGGTAAATGTAGTGATAGATGTCTCTGCTGGTTGCTTCTGTTTTCTCAGTGAAAGGTTATAAGCTAAGAATGAAGATGGGTAAGGATATTAGAGGTTTGTATATAAAAAGAGAAAGTATGAAAAAGTCATCGAGGAGGGTGAGACTGTGTATAGTGGGATTGCCAGGCAGTCTTAAGGGCCTATTAAAGTTTGAGGTCATGATTTTACACTGAGACCAGTCCACCTGGATGGGGCCATTTATCCCACCACTCTTAGCTGTACTGAGGCAAATGTGGAGTGGGCGGAGAGTTGAATTTTGCCAGAATAGGGGTTTTTTTGTTTTTTTTTTAAAGATTTATTTATTTGACAGAGACACAGCAAGAGAGGGAACAGAAACAGGGGGAGTGGGAGAGGGAGAAGCAGGCTTCCCTCAGAGCAGGGAGCCCAATGCGGGGCTCGATTCCAGGACCCTGGGATCAGGACCTGAGCCAAAGGCAGATGCTTAACGACTGAGCCACCCAGGCGCCCCTAGCCAGAATAGTTATGTTGAGCAAGTGAGACAAAGCAAGAGAAGAGCAAGGAAGTAGAGACAAGGATTGATCATGGATCAAGGTGGTTAAATAGTTGAAAGAGTGTATCAAGGGAATTGAGTGAAGAGGTGGTAGACAATGCTATGGAGGTCTTAGTGTGGTCAGATGATTACATATGGGCTCTAGGTGGAAAGATAGGAAGTGGCAGTTGTGGGGAGGAGAGAGCATGGATTGAGATTACATACGGATAGCAATTATTGATAATGGCAAGGTCTAAGATATGCTCATAAGAGTGAGCACCATAGGTAGGATGGAAACAAGATCATTGGGAGAGAGGTGGTCAAGAAACTGAAAGGCCAGGATGTTTGAAAAATAATTAATGATCCCCAGGGTTGGCTAGATGACAACAGTGATGGGTAGTAGGAGACATAATCTAATGACTTGTTTACATCAGTAAGTAAAGGAATCAGAGTAACGTTGAACTGAATTCTTTTTCATGAAAGACCGTAACCTCTTCAGTAGTATCTCTGTCAGACAGTGGATGCAATTCTTATATCCTCACGTTCTTAGTATTTTCCCAACTGTGGCTCAGAGGTCTGTGCTGGTCATTGTTCTCCTTGCATTTCTAGTCTCTGTATGTTCCACTCTTAGTTGAGTATTCATGGTGAAGAGAATCGAACTCAGTGTAATTAGGTGAAAAGCATCAGAAAAGAAAAATCTGTGACAGCCTTCAGGGTAATAGTAATGGAATTTTTAACTTGAAAATTACTTGTGAATAGACTTCACAGTCTTCATAGTCACATGCAAATTATATGCTAATATAACTTTAGCTCAGCAAACCATTTTACACAATTAGTTGAGACATTTGATATTGTGCCTACTGCCCTATAAGTATATCTCACTATTTGTCATAAATGAATACTTGAAATATATGTGTAAATAGAATTTTGGTAATACAAATCATATTTTCTCAATGATTTGCATAATAATATCAAAAATGCTTCATCTTCACTTTAAATTAATCCTAATTGGGAGTGATAACAGTTTTTCTTCCTAAGTATTTCTATCAAGTAGTTAAATCAATATTAAAATGCACCAGAATTTATTTTCAAAAACCCAGCAATTAATCATTTTAGTGAGAGAAATCAGTCTTAAAAAGGAAAAGTCATTTTTGAGCCATGTAATTTTAAGTCAGAAAGGACAAGAGAGATTATTAGTGCAACTCTGTTACATGAGAAAATTTTGAGCCCCAGAACAGAAAAATTGAATACTTTGCCTCATTATCACACATTTAGCTATAGTTGCTGATGTGGATTGACCAGGATCCCAGATCTCAAGCATATTTTCCACTGTGTTATGCTGATATCTCATTTATATATTGTATATCTACATTTTTTTCCATCTTGAATTGTCTTTATATGTCATGTACCAGTTAATACAAGTGAGGCCTATTTGTGAAGGTCTCATAGGAGCGACTAAAAAAAAATATCTTCCTAAAACTATACACCTGGTTACTTTGTGTTAAATGGAGTCACGTTCAAAGCTCGTCACAGCCACATTAGTGTATTTGAACCCACAGACTTCTCATTGAATCTGGATCTCACTCTGAGGCTTTATATTAGTTTAACTAAAAGAGCAGATAAGTTGAAGTTTTAGAAAACTTTTTAGGTGCCTCGTCTGTCACTTGATTGTTGTACAGCCTTGAACAAATCACTTAAGTCTCCAAAGGGTCTTAATTTTCTCTACCATAAAATGGAGCTAATGACTCTATTCACCTGACAAGGCTATTGTAATGATCAAATGTGACAGAGATACAAAACCTTTTTTGAGTATTTACTATGTCAGACACTTTACCAGTAGATAAAATCAAGTAGTTTTGATACAAAGAAATACCCAAGAGTTTCTTATCTATGTGTAAACGTTTCATTTATCAACATATATATAATAGTCTTTGTAATTTATATTTTCACAAATAAAATCTCGTCTTTTGGGGGCGCCTGGGTGGCTCAGTTGGTTAAGCAACTGCCTTCGGTTCAGGTCATGATCCCGGAGTCCTGGGATCGAGTCCCACATCGGGCTCCTGGCTCGGCGGGGAGCCTGCTTCTCCCTCTGACCCTATCCCCTCTCATGCTGTTTCTCTCTCTCTCTCTCAAATAAATAAATAAAATCTTTAAAAAAAAAATCTCGTCTTTTGTTACCCAAGCTTTTTTGTTGTTGTTCCATTTAAATTTATTCTTTGATCTTATTCAGACTTTGGTAAGTATTCCTTTGTTCAATGTTTGAGAAACTACAAGACAATTAACTGGTATTTATTATCTGCCTGAGTTATTTTCTAGATATACTGCATCTATATCTATAGCTAGGTATACTACAGCAGATTTTTTTTATCTTTTTTTTTTTTTTAAGATTTATTTATTTATTTGAGAAAGAGCGTGAGCATGGGGAGGAGCAAAGAGAGAAGGACACAAAGCCCAACTTGGGGCTCGATCCCATGACCCTAAGATCATGACCTGAGCCGAAATCAAGAGTCCAAAGCTCAATGGACTGAACCACCAAGGTGCCCCCCCCTTTTTTTTATCTTTCTTAATGAGTCTGACAAAATTACTTTTCACAGAAAAACCAATGCCATTTGTTGACAGAAACTGAAGTTCTCTGATGTAAATGTCTATCAGACCACCTGCTGAAAATTGGGTGGGGGAGATACTGATAGGTACAAAAGTCTCATTTCTTTCTGTCAGTTTTTTAAAAATGTTGAATTTGGTCATCAGAATATAGATTAGGGGCACCTGGGTAGTTCAGTCAGTTAAGCATCTTACTCTTGATCTCAGCTCAGATCTTGATCCCAGGGTCATGAGTCTAAGCCCTGTGCTGGGCTTCACGTTGGGTGTGGAGCCTACTTAAAAAAATAGAGAGAGAGATTTACACTTTGTGTTATTGGACCCCTTTTGCCCATATTTAATATTAATGTAAAGAAATAAATTACTGTCAGAAGACATGGTGATATAAGCAGACATGGAACAATTTTTTTTGACTGAAAAAATTTTAAATACTCGATATTTTAAAGGTAAAAATTAAAGTTCTAGTAATTATTTTTACATTCTTTGTACTGTTATAGTTTTAAAGACAAATTGTGGAATCTCAAGTTAGATCATTTTACTATAATAGTTGTTGAAAATTAAGAAAATCAAGGTAGAATAGTACACATGATTTAAAATGTGCTGCCTTTGGGACATGTTTTAAATACTTTGATAACCTAACCTTTGTTAATTGCTTGGAAACAATAAGGAGGACAGGGTCATATTTGTAACTAGATTTCCTTCAGCCAACTCCTGATTTTTACTATACTGCTAAACAGCAGCAAAAAAAAGGCAATAGCCTTAAAATTAAAGGGGTTTAATTTTTTAAAAATTTTAGATGACAAGAGAAAAAATTTTTATCAGTAAAAAATATTTTTATAAGTATTGCTGGCAGGAACGGTATCTCATGGAGATTAACAATACTCAGTAGTAGTTTAATATCAATAGCATATAAACTAGTTCAGTTTTAAATGCTATAATCCCATGTATCATAAATGAATATTATCAATTTATATACCTAAATATATATACCTAAATTTTTCCCATTTAATTTTTTATCAAAGTGTTTATTGTCCTAGAAATCTAATTACTTTGGGGTAGTTTATTACTTGTAAAGTTCTAAGAGTTGCTGGTGTCTGGATTATTTTATGTCAGTGTTAAATAAGGAAAGAGACTAAGATGTATTGGCTTTATGTGTTTATTTTTGTTCTCATATCAGACCTTTCCACCACCTTTGAAGAGAATCTTAGCTTTACTATAGCTACCTTAACAGACTGGGAGAATACAAAATAAATAACCAGTTGTACTGGTTGAGTGGTGGCAACAAAAAACTAAGAAGTAATTTATGTGTGTGTTGTCTAGTAATGTACCTCAGATAGCAAATTTACTACCAGGCACTTAAGGCAAATGTTATTATTGAACAATTTGGGGCAGAAGGAAAAATGCTTAAGAAACTTTCTGTAATATATGAAATAATGTCTTGAGTAGATTCATTATTGATGGATTAGAATGAACTGGGTATATTCTTGATCCACCCTCCTTTAACCCATACTGACATTCGTCAAATGGTTGGCTGAAATTCATTTCATAATCTGGGACCCTGGAGGAGATTTACCCCTTGTGCAAACCTAATTGACCCAGATAGGAATTGAACATGCTGCATTCAAACAGCAGTACTGTCTTCTGAAAGTTGAGCTAGCCGGGACAAATACGTTATTTATTTATTCATATATACTTATGTATTTATATATATTTATATATTCATATATTTATGAAAGAGTCACACCAGTGCCATTATGGAATATCATTTTTTATAGACATATTTCTTCATTCATTAAACTGGAAAAATGTGTCTGTATAATCCAATCCCTCATTGAAAATGGAGAAATAACTATATGTGAAATAACCATACTTGCCAAAGCCTTCAATTGGAGTCATATTATTTGTCATAATATTTGTTTTGCACATAACGGCATTCCTTTCTCTTGATTTTCTTTTTTGTTTTTGTTAGGTGCTTTGGGGCTAGCTCTGGCTGTTCAGTAAAACATTTACAGAGATGTGCAACAGGCTGAACAACCTACCATTGATTTTGCACATTAAGTAGTCAGCTGCTTTTCCTAACTTGTTAGGTTCTTTAATGTTGCATGTGTGTTCCAAATTATATTTCATTTTTTCTTTAGGGCACTGATTCTGCATATGTGATTGCTTTACTTAGGATCAGAGTAAAGCAAACACTTTTGTATTTTTAAGGACACGCACAGCTTTTACAGCATTCATCACTTAAACATCGATGAAATAGCTTTGCTCCAGAACCTCATTATCATGACAGTTAATGTTCAGCCATAGCACGCAGGCTGTGCGTTATCAAGAATATTAAATTCAGTCAGTGTTAAACCAGATGTTCTTCACAGTTACTAAATTTTTTTGAGATGTTTCATAACATTGTAAAAACAATTTTTAAGTAAGCTCTCCACCTAACGTGAGGTTTGAACTCACGACCCCAAGATCACAAGTCTCATGCTGTACCAACTGAACCTGCCAGGCTCCCTATTTTTGTAAAATATTTTAAAATAGTAACACTAATACTAATATTCATGTGAGAAATAATTTGTCTTCTTGAATTCATACATTTATTTTATTATTTTCATTTTAAAAACAAAGTGGAAATTATACTCACTTGTCTTCATAGGCCTTAAAAGATCAAATTTTTTTAATTACTATTATTTTAGCAGTTTGTTCTAAGAAAATTAAAACTTTTCTGGAAGATGAGCTTAGGTGATTGAGACATTGATTCAGGTGTACTTGGCATAGCAGTTCATTAACTACGTGTTAATTATCTATGATTACTCCAGAAAAGCTATATGATCTTTTAGGTTGCTTCATTAAATCATTAATTTTCTTGGAGGTAACTAAGCTTGACATAATTAAGCCATCTCAGTCTCCACAGATTTTTATCTTCCCATGATGTCAAGAACACTGGAACACTGAGCTAGTTAATATAAGGCATTGTAACTTACTCCCTGGGTGTATTGACTGTATATTTTTAGATTATTTATACTATTTTGGTTCATTTTATGTTATATTTAATCTCATAAATTTCCTTAATGTTATAGCTTAGATTTTGAATTTCCTGTGTAATAAGCCCACTGATGTATATGAACCACTTCTTACCAACAGTTCTTTGACCCACGGCTACAGAAAGCTGCTTCAGTTTATCCAGAAAGTCATATATGAGGAAGGATTTGATGGCTCCAATCCCCAGGTATTGAGCACCTTCAAAACCTTTTATAATCATGTATGTAATGTTGCTTTTAAACTCTCTAGAGGTAAACCCAGAAGGTTTTAGAATCATCAACAGTGAACAAACTGTTCCCAAACTCAGAAGATGTCAATAAGCAGAGCACAGGCAGCCTTAGTTTAATTGTTAATGTGTATTTAAAGTTTTAGCTAAGTTCTCAGTGGATGCACAGAAGATGTATACACACATTGTCAACATAAATTATTTTTAAATATGTATTTATAGCACCTGGAATTAATAAATAGCCACATTTGGAAAATTACTCCTAAATCTGCAAGACTTGTACTTTCTTATCTAAATTTTTTATATTTGTCATTCAGTCTTTAATTGAATTACCTTATGAGTAAGGATTAATTATTTTAAGATTTTATTTCTTATAACATCATGCTTTGATTTGTTTCACTGAATAAAAAATGCATTTTTAGGGCGCCTGGGTGGCTCAGTTGGTTAAGCGACTGCCTTCGGCTCAGGTCATGATCCTGGAGTCCCGGGATCGAGTCCCACATCGGGCTCCCTGCTCAGCGGGGAGTCTGCTTCTCCCTCTGACCCTCCTCCCTTTCATGCTCTCTGTCTCTCATTCTCTCTCTCTCAAATAAATAAATAAAATCTTTTAAAAAAAATGCATTTTTATTTGCTGTCTTAAAATATTTTATAACTTAATTATTTCTCTGTAGCGTCTAAAAACAGAAGTTTTTAAATTCCCACTATTAATTCCAAATTCCTACTATTAAAGATGTTCCGGTTAGTTTAACTTAAACAAAATGAGAGAAATTTTATTTCTAGATATCATGCCTTTCAGAAATCTTTCTCAGTGATTTTAATTGCTGTAGCTGCTAAAGATTTGCAGTTTATTATTATTATTTTAGCAGAATTATTTCCAAAGCACCAGTATTTTTATTGAAGAAAGCAAAGAATCCAAAAGTCTTTTTTTGGCATTATCAACTATATTTGCTCTTAATCCATAAATTGTAAGCATTCTTGTAAATTTTACTAAGCTGTATTTAATGTTTCTTTCCACAGCAAGATAATTTTTAAATTTGTTTTGATCATCAGTTTAATAACAAGTTGAAAATACTTATGTGTGTGGTGAAGCATACACATTTATTTATAGAAGGCTCTTCATGTATGTTACAGTTTTTGTGATGGGCCTTGGTTTTTGTTACAATTTTATCTTGCTCATTGTTGCTCTGTTTTTGGTCCTAGCTAAGATTTATGGGCACTGTGTCCGCCCTTTGGTGGCATTGCCTGTCAGGAGAGGTAAATTGGTTCCTGACAGACACCTCTCCCCACTTGCTGTGGTTACTATAGAAACAGGCATGTCATAACAGTTCCTATGATACAGTGTGCAGAGCTGCTCTTCTTGCAGAATGATGACACATCTTCAAAGAGCAGGAAATTTTATAAAATGCAAAACAGCAAAGGCAATAGCAAAAAGATATACACATACTTGTGTATATATGTATATACACACATATATGTACACACATCTACACACATCCGTCCAAAGGACCCTTGATCAGTAAGCTACTATTGGAGTGGAATGAAATGTTTGTTTTCTTGGTTATTTATTTGAGTATGAAAAACACCACCATTTTCAATAAATAGTATTTTATCTCATGTAAGTTGATAAACAACAAACTGAACTGGTTTGTCTCTCTGAACCAGAGGTTCTACAACTATTGACTTACATAAAGATTAAACAGAGTTGAGGTAGATATTTATATGGTGAATACCAAGAATGCTGAAAAAAATTTACAAATGCCAGTAAGTTATAAAATTCCAATTTTATTGGAACAAAAGCATAAATTTTATGTTGTGTTTTTTTGTTACTATATTTCTATATTGTTATATTATAGAATGTATCATTTGCTAAATTACCTCATCTGTACATCTGTCTCAGAAACTTTAGATGAGTTCAAGAAGCCACAAAAATGCATCTGTGAAGCACTACTTCAAAAAAATATTATTCCTGAGTCAAAATAATGTTCTGATCCTGAAATAAATCCTCCTTTAAAAAAAAAAAAGATTTTTTATTTATTCATTTGAGAGAGAGAGAGAGACAGAGAGAGCACAAGCAGGGGGAGAGGCAGAGGGAGAGGGAGAAGCAAGAGTCCCTGCTGAGCTGGGAGCCTGACGTGGGGCTCAACCCCAGGACCCTCGGATCATGACCTGATCTGAAGGCAGACCCTTAACCGACTGAGCTACCGAGGCGCCCCAAATCCTTCTTTTTAAAAGGAAATTTTCATCTTATTTTCTCTATTACATTTTCAAATAAGCTTGTATTTTCAAATAACCTCATTTAGTTTATTTGAAGTAGGCTATAAGAAACTGAGTATTATATATTATATAATTACCTTGGTAGTAAGTAAAGTATTGTAGCTCATCTGTAAAGATACTTGGAATGGAGATATTTACAAATTGCTGTCATAATTTCATTTAAGTTATGATTTTTTAAATATCTAAGAAATGTGCAATAAAAATGAAATTTGAACATTGATTTTACTTAGAATACCAGATTAAATATTTTAGATGTTCTCATAGGAATAAATTTAACTATTTATTGTTCAGCTTTCCACAAAAGTTTATTTTATAAATTTTGTTATGTCTCACGATGTGCCCCATTATTATATGGCATAGCAAAGGAATTATATGTCCAAAACAACACAGGAAATTTGTAATTCAGCCTTTGTTTTTGCAATTACTGTCATTTTTTAAAAAAATATAAATGTATTCCCTATGTTGAAGTATTATCTCAGTTATGTTCTGGTGTGCTGAGTACCTACCTTATTCATTCATTCTTTGGCTTAACATTTTCATTTTATTTTCAGATATATCAGTATATTTGTCAAAGTCGCTAAACCTCTGTAGTTCTCCTGCTTCTGCACCTAACAGCATTTTTCTTATAAACTTTTAGCAGATGTTCTTTGATACAATAGTTGGTAATGGTGACTGGGTTAAAATATACAGCCGACCTTTGGTTTCTGAAATGTTGACAGGGGAAACAATATAATGCTGCTCTCCTTCTACCTTCAGGTTTTGTTCTAATACCTAGATTTTGGGGGAAGGTTTCTCTCTCCCTTTTTCCAAATCGCTCTTTTTGTTGAGAATCTAATTTAAGCTACAGTTCATGAGAAAACAAGTTTAGGAATGACAAAACGAAACTTAATCTTGCCATTTCACTTAAATTCTGAGTTTCTAAGTAATACAGTGTAAGGGATAACCTATCAGTTCACAAATATCTTACATGAATTCATCAAAAACTTATTTAAACTTCTAACCCATGCCATGGTACATATTATTACCTTCATTTCATTTAAGTAATGCAGAAATTAAAAAAGAAAACAATTTTTATGGATTGCTGAGGATCATAACATATATCTTAAGGTTATTGCCTTCATAAACTTAATATGACCAGAAAAGAAAATTGGACCAGCTGCCTTAATAGTATCATCATGTTCCAGGTCCTTGGAGTCAGGAAGGTTTTTTTAAATGTGCTTAAACTAAATTCCTTTTTCTGTAATCTCATTTCAATAGCTTTATCCAACTCATTGTGTTCCTTTATATATTTGAAGGATTGTATGGGCTCATAGTACAATGTTCTATTCTATCCTTTTTATTGTAGAGATGAGAAAATGAATGCCTAAGTAGTGTAGGGTCTTGCCCAAAACCACATCTTCTTAGTTACACAGTCCAGACTGTGAATATCTGTCTTATAATTCCATTTTACTAATTATTGTCCCCTTTTGTTTTTCCTCTTCTAACATTTCAGTGTTTTGTTCATTTTCCCTACTTTCCTTTGTTAATAAATTCTCAAAAATACACAAACTCAACTTTCATCTGTAATATCAGGGAGATAGTGGTTGGTTAATAAATTATATTAGTTAAATAAATTTTATTAGTTTTATTATAGCAATAACAAGTGATATATTGTAGGATCTGGCTTCATCAGAAGTCACACTCAAAAATGACACATGTTCCAAACTTTTGCTTTAGGAGAGAAATCTTACTTTCCCCATTGGAATTGTAGTAATGATTTTTCAATTATTTCCATGCACCAGGTTTTGCTAATGTCTCCTCCTTTGCCCAGAAATTTTGCCAGATTGCTAAGGAAAGCATATGTAAAACATTTGTTCAGTTAGAATAACCCAAACAGTAAAATTTGTTATAAATACATCTCTGGCAAACACTTATTGATACTCATCCTAGGTTTTATTTAATGGTTTTTAAATGTTCTTTTCCCAGGAAATATTAGTCACTATTGTGACCTTAATATCAGTAGTCTTAACTTCTAGATGTTTACTTGTTCAATTTTATGAAAGCAATGAACTTAAATTATTTTGTAAAAATAGCTTCAAGAAGAATAAGTAAAGGCATATATAGAGTGTAAAACCAAAACACACATTTTTAAACTTCTTTCAAACAAAGTACCAGGCATTGGACACAGGAGCATTAAATGAGAAATATTGAGCAAATTATAGTTTATTGAAAGACTTGTAGAATTTTGTAATACTAAGAATGGTTTGTAAGCATTCTGGTTTAGGTGTTCTTTATTGCCAACTGATTTTTTATATATTATTTCAGGCGCCTCAAACATAATCCTTAGAGTAGTCACTGTTAAAATATAGAAGTTTGAGACTTTTGATACTCTTCAAATTTTCCAAAAGTAAGAAAAAATCAGCTGGGGTTTTTTTGCACTCTTGTAATAATGAAGATTTCCTTTATTGCCTTATACTAACTACACATAAAGGTTTTTACCACCTCTACTGACATTATCTCCCTAATCTTTCATAAATTTAAAAACTGGCAAAGAAAAGTAAAAGAGGTATCCTACTGGTTAACAAAACCTAATGTGTTTACCTCCCTCCCACTTCTCTCTAGAAAAAACAGAAAAACATTTTAAGAATAGGAATCCAGAATCTTGGTTCAACTTTGTGGGGAGATGACATTTGCTGTACAGAAAACTGTGACAACAGCCACAGCCTTACAAAGTTCCTGTATGTTCTCCGTGGTCTTCTACGAACCTCTCTTTCAGCCTGTATCATCACAATGCCAACACATCTTATCCAGGTACAAATTGTCCCAAAAGTTCTTTCTCCTAACTAGTGTGACATAATGAAGTGCAATATATAAATGCTTTATGAGTCTGAGTCTGATAAGTTCTTTTCATATGCCATTTAAGTAAAACAGATTTCAGAAATGCCAGAGAGGAAAATGTCTTTTACTTTAGATTGTTAAATTGTTGTGTATTTGTGGTTTTAATATACAGTGAGTGTATGGTAAGTCCATCTTTAATAATGTTATTATTTTTTTCTTTGATTTCTTGTAAACATATAATATTGTGACATGAGGTTGATATCTTTTACTGATATCTTTTCATTAATCGTAAAGCTGATCTGAACATAGGTCTTGAAGAAATATTTGTACACCTGTGTTCTTAGCAGCATTATTTATAATAGCTAAAATGTGGAAGCAATCTGAGAATCCGTTAACAGATGAATCCATAAGCAAGATGTGGCCTATATTGCAACGGAATATTATTCAACCTTGAAAAGGAAGGCAGTTCTGACATACGCAGCAACACTGATGAATCTTGAGGCCATTATCCTAAGTGAAATAAGTCAGTCACAAAAAGACAAATACTGTGATTCCATTTACATGAGGTACTTAACGTATTAAAAATCATAGAGACCAGGCGCCTGGGTGGCTCAGTCGTTAAGCGTCTGCCTTTGGCTCAGGTCATGATCCCAGGGTCCTGGGATCAAGTCCCACATCGGGCTCCCCACTCTGTGGGAAGCCTGCTTCTCCCTCTCCCACTCCCCCTGCTTGTGTTCCTGCTCTCGCTGTCTCTCTCTGTCAAATAAATAAATAAAATCTTAAAAAAAAAAAAATCATAGAGACCGACGGTAGTATGGTGGTTGCCAGGGTCTGGGGGGAAGAGGGAATGGCAAGTTATTATTTAATAGGTACAGAGTTTCAGTTTTACAAAATGAAAACAGGTCTGGAAATTGTTAGTGGTGATGGTAGCACAACATTATGAATGTATTTAATATCACTGAACTGTACATTTAAAAATGGTTAAAATGGTAAATTTTACATATCTTTTTACGCGTTCAAAATTTTGAAGGAAAAAAGTTGATCTGAATAGGACAATTCCCCTTCTTCCCTTGCTGTTTCTATGTATAAACCTCCTGAAGCTACACTCTCAGGAAAAGAGGTCAGTCCTCCCCAGATAGAAAAAGAGGGATCTTTGCAAGATTTTCCTCAACGGCTCAAAAAGTCCTTTTCTTAAGAATGTTCAAGAGGGGGGCGGCTGGGTGGCTCAGTCGTTAAGCGTCTGCCTTCGGCTCAGGTCCTGATCCCGGAGTCCTGGAATCGAGTCCCGCATCAGGCTCCCTGCTCCTCCCTCTCCCTCTCCCACTCCCCCTGCTTGTGTTCCCTCTCTCGCTGTGTCTCTCTCTGTCAAATAAATAAATAAAATCTTAAAAAAAAAAAAAAAAAGAATGTTCAATAGGCTAGGGTGCCTGGCTGGCTCAGTCAGAAGAGCATGCAACTCCTGATCTCAGGATCATGAGTTCAAACCCCACATTGGGTGTAGAGATTACTTTAATAAATAAAACTTTTAAAAAAAACTTTATTTTCTCTTTTTTTATTTCCTTTTTTTCCCTTGAGAGAGAGAGTGGGCGAGGGGTGTGGAGGGTGAGAGACAGAGGAAGTGGGAGAGAGAAAATCCTAAGTAGTCTCCATGCTCAGCACGGAGCCCAACGCAGGACTCAGTCTCATGACCCTGAGACCATGACCTGAGCCAAAATCAAGAGTCGGACGTTCAACCCACTGAGCCACCCAGGTGCCCTCTCAAAAGAAATTTTTTTTAAAAAGATTGTTCAAGAGGCAAGTTTGGAACAATTTTCATCATTATTATTATTGTACAGGCAATAGAGAAACTAGAATTACATCATATATTTTTCCATGGTATTATTTTATATGTATATATATTATATATACTAGAAATAATAAAAAAAATTGGCTGCAATGAATGGAATGTGAAAATCAAAATAAGCAAAATCACTGAAATCACTTTTTCTAATGTACATACTAAAACACTATGAGGGAAGGGGGGGTAGGGGATGGGTGGGTGGGTGATAGACATTGGTGAGGGTATGTGCAATGGTGAGCACTGTGTATTGTGAAAGACTGATGAATCACAGACCTGTGCCCTGAAACAAATAATACAGTATATGTTAATAATAAAAAAAAAATTTTTTAAACACTATAATTTAAAATGACATTTATAGCAGAAGAGTTTTGAGTTTTGTTTTCCTTTACTTCTCTAGGAAGTCATAATAATAACAATAGTGATAGCAGCTAATAAATATAAAACACTTAAAGTCAGGATCTAACGGTTCTTATAAATTTTTATATAACTGTATAACTATAAAATTTGATATAACTACTGTTACAATCTCCATTTTACACATAAAGAAACTGAGGCACACAAAAATTAAGAAACTAGATGAATGTTCAGTACTTGAGAAACCATGATTTGAACCCAGAAAATGGATTCCAGAACCACATACTAGAATATGTAACAGGTTTTTATTCTAGAACTCATTCAAAGCTAGTGAATCTCCTATCTTTTATCTTAGAGCTAGAAATGACATGGGGTTCATCTGTGCTAGGCTTCTGCCTTTGGACAAGTAAAGCATTATCCCTGTTTTGCAACTGAGGTCTGAACTGCAATGACATGTTCAAGCAAATCACAGAAACCAAGACTGTACTTGGTGAGATTACGTGGGTCTATGCAAACTCTACATATAACTACATTAACAGAAATATGAGATATAATTGAAATTTGGAGTTTGCCAAGGAGATAAAGAAATACCATTTTAAGATGCTGTATCTAAACATACTGTATAAGGGTTAAAGCGGAGACTTTGTTAAGGACCATGTGAAGTTTGTGACACATGAATCCTTCATGAGGATTCCTTCATGAGCTTTCCTTCAATGTATAGGAAAAGGTTCATACTTTCCTTTAATAAAAAGTCACAATTTTAAGTGATTATTTAAGCATTTTAAGATGGTCTGATATAGCACTGTATTCCTTCCTGCACAAGAAGTGTAATTGACAGTGTATCCCCATACATTGTCAGCGACTTGTGCTTTTGAGCTTTCTGAGGGTTACCATAGCAACTTTCTACTGTTCAAGTTAGCATTCCTCTTCAATAATTACAAACTTTTAGCAAAATAAAAATTAAATCTTAATCAGAAAAAAATTTTGACTTTTCACATCAAGATTTCTTTTTTTTTTTAAGTAAATACGTGGGGCTCAAACTCACAACCCCAAATTGATATCAAGAGTTGCATGCTGTCCCAACTGAGCCAGTGAGGTGCCTCTCAACATCAAGATTTCTTAAATCCAAATATTTGCCTCTCAACAAATTGGGGAGAAAAATCTGCATTTCTTATAAATTTAGTTATTGAGTTGTGTTTTACTATTTTATTCATTCATTCATTTTTTCTACACTGTTTTTGAGTGACTGGTAGTGCTATAGCCCACTTTTTATATCAGTGAAATTTTAAAATTGAACAAGATACTGGTTCCTTTCAGAGACCTTACTCTCTAGTTGGGAGATAAACATTAAAAACTTGTGTTACAATTTGAAAATGAAGTTAAGGAAACAGTTGCGTTCATAACAGCACCAAAAAGAATAAAATACTTAGGAATAATTTTCACAAGGAAAATGTAAAACTTATACTCTGAAAACTACAAAACATTGTTGAAAGAAATTTTTAATGATCTAAATGAATAGAAAAACTTCCGAGGTTCATGGATCAGAAGGTTCAAAATTAATATGACCATAGTCTCCAGACTCATCTACAGATCCAATGCAGTCCTTATCAGAATTCCAGTTGACTTTTTGGGAGAAATTTGCAAGCTGATTCTAAAATGGCTATGGAATTTCAGAGGACTTAGAATAACCAAAATAATCCTAAAAAGGAATAAAGTAGGAGGGCTCATAATTCTCAATTGCAAAATTTACTATAAAACAACGGTAAAAGGCAGTGTAGTACTCTCATAAAATAGGCATATAAATCAACGGAATAGAATTGAGAGTTTAAAAATAAATCCATACAGTCAACTGATTTCAACAAGGGTGCCAAGACCATTCAATAAGAAAAGAATCATCTTTTTCAACAAATGGGATGGGACAACTAGATAGCCACATGAGCAAAAGAATGAAGTTGGACTATTACCCCACAGCATGTACAAAAATTAATTCAAATGGATCGAAGACCTAAATGTAAGAGCCAAAACTATAAAACTCTTAGAAAAAAACTTAGGGAAAAATCTTTATAACCTTAGATTTGGCAAAGAATTCTTAGATATGGCACCAAAAGCACAAACAATGAAAAAAAAATAGACAAAGGGGACTTCATCAAACTTAGAAACTTCTTTTCTTTAAAGTAGCTTCCATGCCCAATGTGGGGCTTGAACTCACAGCCCTTAGATGAAGAGTCACATGCTCTACCAACTGAGCCAGCCACGCACCTCAAAATTAAAAACTTTTATGTTCAAAGGGCACCATCAAGAAATCATAATGATGGGTGAAAATATTTACAAGTCATATATCTGATTAGAGATTTGTATCTACAACACATAAAGAATGCTTTCAACTCAATAATAAAAAGACAATTCAGTAAAAAATGGGAAAGGAATTTGAATATACAATTTCCAAAGAAGATAGACAAATGCCCAGTTAGCACATGAAAGACGCTCAACATCATGAATCATCAAAAATGCAAATCAAAATTACAATGAGATACTACTACTTTACATTATCTAGAATGGGTAAAATAAAAGGTAGCAGTAAATGTTGGCAAGGTGAAGAAATTAGAACCATCATACTTTGCTGGTGGGAATGTAAAAGGGTACAGCTGCTTTGGAAACAGTCTGGCACTTTTCAGTGATTCAACATAGAGTTATCATATGACCCAGCAATTCCACTCATTAGCATATACCCAAGAGAAATGAGACCATGTGTCCACATAGAAACATGTGCATGAATGTTTATAGCACCCTTATTCATAAGAGCCAAAAGATGGAAACAGCCTAAATCTCCATTACTGATGCCTGGATAAACAAATGTTTATATCCATACAATGAAATATTATTTGGCTATAAAAAGGAATGAAGGACTAATATTTGCTACAAGATGGATGAACCTTAAAAAAGATTATGCCAAGTAAGAGAAGCCATCACAAAAGAACATATACTATATGATTTCATTAATATGAAGGTCCTGAATAGGAAATCTGTAGAGACAGAAAATAAATAGCGTTACCTAGGGTTTGGAGTGTAGTGAGACATGGAGACTTTGAATATGCAGAGGGGTGATTTGTAAAAAGATTGAAGGTTTGGGTTTTTTTTTAAAGTGAAGAAAATGTGATAAAATTGCCTTGAATGAGGGTTGCACATATCTGTGAATACTAAAACACCACTGAATTGTGCACTTTAAATGGGTGAATTGTTATTTCAATAAAGCTGCTGATAAAAAAAAAGATAAGTTACAAAATAGTTGGTAAATCTGATAGCAGAGTTATGAGGATATCAGATCAGAACTTTAGTCCAGTGATTCTCAAACTTTTTTATCTCAGAACCTCTTTACACTCTTAAAAACTATGGACAATCTCAACTTTTTTTTCATTTGAGTTGTATCTAATATTTACCATGTTAGAAACTGAAAGAAATTTTTAAATTTTTATGAATTCATTTAAAATAATAAAATGATTACACAATTGTAAATAATAATGATTTTCCAAAAGAAAACAAAAATTTTAGCAGGAAGAGTAACGTTGTTTTTACATTTTTCCTTAGTAGAAAACAGCAGGTTCTAATATTTGCTTCATTATTCAATCCATTGTGATATATTGTTTTGGTTGAAAAATGAAAAGAAAATCTGACTTCATACAGATATATTGTTGGAAAAGGGAGAACTGTTTTAATAGCCTTTTCAGATAATTGTGGATATTCTTTTTCAATATACACTGAAACTCAAAAAGTAATAGTTTTATAAACATTGATTACAATGTGGAATCAAAAACTGTATCAGTGAACCTTTTCATAGTATGTTACACTAAAAGGCATTGGCTTATTTTGTGCTTTGAATGGGTCTTTTACCCATTCAAGATATCAACATTTCATTCCTTGGTCATTTGGAAGGCATTTATTCACCGAGTTATGCAGATCTTCCAAATATTTACACATTTCATTATTCAGTATCAAACAATCATATTGGTTAATACCAGCACCATCTACAGTGTTATACGTGCCACAGTTTACTTTTATTGCTGATTAGTTTTTGAATGTAAAAATATACCACAATTTCTACTGATGGGCATGAGTTCTTTCCAGATTGAAGCTATTATGAATAAAGCTACCATGGACATTAATGTATGGGTCTTTGTACAGATATGTATTTTCATCTCTCTAGGAATCACATCCTTCCAAACCTTTTTATTTTTGGTCTTTCATATTTTAGCCATTGTAGTGCACGTAAAATGTATGACATTGTGGTAATTTACATTTCCTTGATAACTAATAATGTTCACCATCTTATCATATACTTGTTGGCTATTTGCCTGTCTTCTTTTGTCTGTCTTTTGTCCATTGTTTTGAGTCATTTATCTCCTCATTGAATGGTAAAATTCCTTAAATATTTTAGGTATATCTTTGCAATAATATTCTTCCAGTCTATGACTTGGCCTTTTCTATTAACAGTATCTTTTGAAGAGCTGAAGTTTTTAATCTTAATGAAGTTTAACTTACCAATTTTTTTAATGGTTAGCAATTTCTCTCCCCTATTCCTCCCATTTTACAAATCTTTGCCCTCTCTAGGGTTTTTTTCCTATGTTTTCATCTAAAAGTTTTGTAGTTTTATCTTTTACTAACAAGTCAATGTATTCCAATTTGAATTTTTTGCACAACTTTAGTTCATGTTCTCAAATTGTTTTTGACTTATTAGTTAACATTCTAATTATATGTTAACACACTTTACATTCACTAGTTCTCTTTTTTTTAGTATTACTATTTACCAAGGTACTTACTGTCTGCCTCATATATGTGATTTCAATTAATCTTATATATCTAATGCTTTGTGGTCTCTGGGAAGTTAGGGCTACATATTTATAATTTTCTTTTTTGCCAGCTTAGGTTTATGATAATAATACATCATTAAAGACAATAAAGTATAAAGATTCCTAGCACAGCAACTAGGCTTTTTCTAGATGTTCGATAAATGTTAAAGAAATAATGATTCTTACTTAGGAAATAATTTCTAATATCTGATTGTTGAAACTTCTTGGATCTTTATTATAAATTATGTGATTTTAGCATCTTTTTTCTAACATACCCCAACCTTATCTGCAAATGGCCAATTTGTTAAAATGTCATTTAGTTACCTTAATTATATACAGGATATACCAGCATATTTCAAGCCTTATGACTGAAAAGTTTGGCATAAATAAGAAATGAATTTTGCCTCCTTGGCCAGTAGAATTTATTTATAATTTTATAAGAGGATAATTTATTTTTCCGCTAAGGGCTTTTTACAGATGGTGCATGAACCTAACATTGTGAGTTTACAATCACATGAATATCATAGGGAAACTCCTTTCTCTAATCATCTTAGACATTGTACACATACTTAAATTGTTTGCATTGTTAATGATGTTAAGTCATTATAAAGTTAATACTTTAATAAATTTGGTTAGCTTTAATGAGTTTCTTGATTACGATGATAAGTAAACTTTGGAAGAGACTTATCAGATACTGGTGAAAATATTGCTACTCTTACTAGGACTGCAACTATGCTATTACTATAACTATTAGGCACATACCACATGCCAAGCACTCTACAAGCATTATGTTCTTGAATATTGACCACAAGCCTTACCTCTATTTTTACAAGGTCACATAGTTAATAAGTGGCAAGGCCAGTAATGTTCTAACTCATGTCTTTCCCTGACTCCAAACTCCAACATCTTCACTGTTAAGTTATATAGCTAGCTGCCCTAATCATCACAAAAACTTTGCAAGATAGGCGTAATGCCAATTGCAAACAAGATTAAACTGAAATTAAGTGATTCGGCAAAGTCACATATTTAATTACATATTTAAAGCTAATATCAAACTCAGATCTGTTTAAAACTTACTCTTTCCTCTGTCACACTACATCTTTTTGTATCTTGAATTATTAACTACCTCCAATGACAGTAACTTTCCATTAGGAAGAAAGTTCTAGGCTAACATGGCTATTGTTCAGTATTTTTCAAGAGAAAACTATCATTCTAAAACCCTTGATAAATTAGTACATGTGAAAGATTAAGTAAAAGGTTTCATTGCAGTCAAGGGAGGAAAAAAGGATGGAAGCATATTTCCTTATGTGTAACTGCAAAGCAAAGAAAAACAATTATGAAATAAACACATGTATACATGTAATTTTCTTTATTTAGTCCAAAGGGATCAATGCAAGAAAAAGGAAAAAAATTTTTTTCAAATTTTCCTGTGTAAGGAAACAACGGTCATACTATCAGATGAGCTCAAGTCGTCCTATCTATATCACCAGTTAAATAATGATTGAGATGATAAGGTGGACTGGATGTCTGAACATTATGCAATATTTGCACTTTGGTATTTTACAGATACATTTAAAACTTTATATAACTGGAAAAGATACAGTTTAAATTTATGTTTTTTAAAGTACCAGTAAAAAGACTATTTTGAAATGAAAATAGGAAAGTGGAGGGTCAGACTTGGTGATGAGTCTAAGGTTAAATAATGTGAGCAAGTATTAAGACGTGTTCCTCAAAATAGAGAGTATCTTTTTTAAAGACTGCTCATCCATCTAAAATTTTCCCATTTTCCATAGTCTCTTCCCTCGGCAATTTTTCTAGCTATCATATAAGTAGTTTTCTGGCCCTAATATCAGTTGAGCTATTAAAAGAAACAAATTATTCTTTTGATCTTTGAGCATGACATCTCACCATATATTTTTTTTAATATCAAAGTACTTAGGAGAAAAATATAAGACTTAACAGTTTGCTTAAGCCAATCATGATGTAAATAGGGGATAAAACTCCGAATAACTCTTAAAGACCGCAAGGAAAATCGCAATGTTTAGGCTAAGGAAAGAGAATAAGAACTGGAAGTATTATGCTTACAAAGCTAATCAAAGACATATGAATAAACAGAACCAGGGGACTCTGAGTTTATTTAGTAAATCTTACAGAGTGATATCTCTGGGCCAGTTGCAAACCTCAGCTGTCTTCAAATACTAACTCATTTTATCTTCACAATAAGCCCATATGGTTGGTGCTATTATTGTCTCCATTTTACAGATTAGGATACAAGGGACAAAAAAAATTGAAGTGACTTTCCCTAGGTCACACAACTAATGAGGGGCAGGATTTAGACCAGAGCAGTACCCTCTAATTACCATACTCTTAACCACCATGCTATGCAGCTTACTCAATGGAAGGACTAAAATACCGTCAAAATTAAGAAACAGACTGTGCGCAGGTAGCATTCAATGACAGAAAGAGCCTCGGCTTTTGGAGACAGATAGACTCAATTAGTCATATGGTTTTAGTCGAGTCTTAACTTTGTCAGCCTCAGCTTCTTCCTCTGTAAAAATGGGGTGCAGAAGGCCGAATTCAGAGGATTAGCGACAACACGTGCTGACGCAGTACTAACACTCAGTATATGTCAGCAATCATTACCTTCACTATTCTTTTTTTTTAAAGATTTTGTTTATTTATTCATGAGAGACAGAAACAAGAGGGAGAAGCAGGCTCCCAAGGAGCAGGAAGCCCGATGCGGGACTCGATCCCAGGACCCTGGGATCATGACCTGAGCTGAAGGCAGATGCTTAACCATCTGAGCCACCCAGGCGCCCTACCTTCACTATTCTTACTTAAAAAGACTTCCGAAATCAAGAATTTGAACAGAGATCAGGCGACAGAAAAATAAGTTGTACAAGTGCACCAAAGCAGTAGAAATCCTCAGCTTTCTTTCTCTTTCCATACAAGACTCCGACAGAGTCTTCTCACAGGTTAGGCCTGACACAGACCCGGAGGCCTGCATGAAGTCAGATGGCCAGCTAAATCATGGTAACATCACCGTGTTGTACTCTCTAACATCATACGTCAGCTTCCTCTCCGCTGCGACAAGTGCCATTCTACAGACTGAGTCAGGATTTAAGTGGGTGATTGAATGTCTAAGGGTAATTTAACTCATTCATTCACTTAACAAATATTTACTGCAGGCATTGACACTTGTGGGCATATAGTAGTGCGTAAGACAAACAAGGTCCTGATCCTTGTGGAGGTTTTTCAGCAATGTAAAAGATAGTACGGATGGAGCAGAAAATGAGTATATGTAGGTGTTTGGATGCTTGAGCTTGGAATTTGATAATAAAGTGGTTTCTGTAGGAAATAGAAATGTAGTTTCATATCTTTGGAAATGTCATATAATTAAACATCTATAGGTAATAGAGTTGTGATACCTTTAGTTGAATATTTTGTGTAAAATATCACTAGATTAAAAGTCCATAAAATATCTATATCTCTTAAATTGGTAAAACAGCCAATCAGTGTTCTTTAGTTATTAGCATTCTGTCAGACTTGTACAGTAATGATTAGTTACCCTTTATTATACTTTTGGCATGCTTCCCATGTTTAATTTCATTGTAGGGAAGGAACACATAGTTAAGGAAATTGCAAAGAGGGGGAAAAGTTAAAATAGGGAAAATAATGACATAGATTCAAAACTGACTTGAATTTATTGTTATAATAAGACTTTTGCAAGCAGAATGAAAAAGAATTATTTTCAAATTTGCCTTTGAAATATTTTGTGTTCAGCCTCACAACTTTGAACTTGGAATTTTTTTTTTATTTTCTTTGGGTTAAAACTTATTTCCATAACAGCACAGGAAAAAATAACAAGCATACATTGAAGCAAATATATAAAAATAAATTCTAAATATCTGTTAAGAAAGCATTAAAATTATTCATCAAATATATTATGAATGTCTTAAAAAATATATCGTCTTAAACAATTTTCCCTGTGAGGTTGTAACATTACTCATATTAATATATCTCATTCTAGAAAATAGTTTGAGCATCTGCTCAGAAACATTGTATTGAAAATGTATGTGAAAATGGCCAAGTTAAATACAGACTTTGTTACATGCTAGACTATGGAGTAAAGTGTCCTTAGAAAGAGCAGAACTATGGCCGGCTCCCCTATATTCCAGCATTACCCAGTTCCCAGATCCCTGCTGTGTAGTTGTTCCACTCGCCAAGAAGCCTGTTAAAGAGCCCCCCAGAGCATGTGTACAGCCCTCCATGTTAATAGTTAATTGGTGAGGATGGCAAGATGAGAGGACAGCCGAACATGTGGTCTCTCAGACTCAAGCCGTAGACAGACCTTTAGTTATAATAACAGCAGCTGCTCACGTTCTCACAACTCAACTGTTCAAAACTGTTGTCGAATGAAGGTTGTCGTGGATTGAAAAAAAAAAAAGAGTGAAGGTTACATCTAAGAAAAATAACTAAAACCCTACCTTGAAACTCTTACTATGTGTTATTTAAGTATGAGAAATATTACTTCAACTCTTTAAAACTTAAGTATAAATTTCTAATTTAAAGGTTGTTCTATTTCAGGTATATTGAACATGCTACTGCTTTTTTCCCATTTACTGTTAGAAACAGAAATGTTTGTGCACCATTCAAAACTTTTTAATGAGGTTTTTTGCAAAGTGATACCTTTGAAGCAGTTACAATAGGATACTGTTTGATTTCCATATCAGCAAGATATGAAGCTATAATTTTTTTTGGTCTTATGAATGGGAACTGGCTCACTGTTAGTGAACTCTGTCATCCACCTCCAAATTATATAACATTTTGTGCCTTTTAAATTAATTTTATTTTCAATTCCTAGTGACAGTTGTGTGCTTGAAGAAAATGATAACCAATAACATTTATTCTTTTTGGAAATAAAAATTAAGTTTTACGCCAAAAAAAATTTAGTTTTATGCCTTATTATGATTTCATTGGTAAGGTGAAAGGAAAATAAATTTCTCTTAGCTAATGCATTTTATTTACGCAATCTATGACAGGTTGTTCTTGATTTGTTTTTATTGATCAAAAGCACTTTTACCTGAAACTGTCAGGAAATAAATATCCAAGAACTTAGAATTGTGATTAAAATGGGGGGGGGGTGGCTATTTTTCTACACCTTTCAGGAAGAAAATTTACTTTTTATTATTGCTAATTTATTCCAACTGTCATAACCTACTTTTTAAAGGAATTTTTAAATATAAACAACAACCTAAAAAATTCCTCCTTAATTTTATAATAATGCAGGGATGAAAACTTCTTTGACATTATTCACGATAAAATATTAAATAACATTTTCTCATTCTAGAATACTTCTAAATATTGCCAGCATTTAATGTATTTGCTTACAGAACATTAGTTTATAAACTATTTAAACTTTATTTTATTCAGAATAGATTTCAGATTTGAAAGTGGCCTAAAACATATTTTGACTGGTCATCATTGGCATTTGGTCAGTTAATAGTCTTATTCAGTTTTTATCATATAACCTATGTTTTCTAACAATTTGATCTGTGGACTTTTTTCCCCATCTATCTCTTTGAAGAAAACCATCACCAGTATGTTAGTTTATACCAAGGAAAACTCATTTTCTGAAGGAAAGCAGGAAGAAAATGTCTTGTTATAATGTCTCTTGAAAATTGAAGATTTGTGTGTTATTTTAATTGATATATTTTCAGATTAATATTTTACAACATTAATGTAATAAAGCTTTGAACCCACTGGAATGAATGAATGTTTCAAAGTAGAGAAATTCAGAACAAGTCTTTTCGCATCCATAAACTTTTGTGTTCATGCTGAGTATCTTAGCAGCTAAACTCTTAAGTCAAGTAATGGACTGCTTAGAACTAACCACTAATATGGGATTATGAGAGTTGGACTCCAGTGGCCTTGTGAATTTCCCTCAGTGTGAAACCTTTTATTCTTAAAACAAGAACTAAAAATAATTGCATGGTGAAGGAACAACAGACTTTTGTGAGTTTATAACTATAAAATTTTGGAAAATATTTTTAATGTAATTTTTTATAAAAGCATCATTATAGGAAAGCATAACATCACCTTCTGTCACATAACGTAATCTAAGTGCACTTTATTAAGGAGAATATTTAAGGATGAAAATTAGAGATTAGATTTAATCTCTTGATCATAATTATCAATTACTAAAAGATAAAGTCAGATATTCTGTCTGTCAATTTTTCATGAGTTCCTTAATCAAGATCTTCTCAATTGAGAATCTGATTTTTATTTTTCTAGATCTTCTCTCAACTAGTCTGAAGTAGATTGTAAGAGATTAACATTTTTAGAAGATTAAAAAGCAACAGTTTTAAGAAGTCAACTGAATTGTATTAAACCTATTTTAATTTTGCACCATATGTGTCAAATTCTAGTCTCTGAAAATTTAGTAACTTCATATGAGTCTGGTGCATTGTAAACAGAATCTATTATTCTTTAGAATAACAAATAATAGAACTGTGTTTCAACTTTGCTACTGTAGGCTGTTTATAAGAACCTATAATTCTTAAAGCTCCAGTTTTTATTTTCTTCTGTTTTCTGTTACATATTCTGGTATCTGATCAATTTTTTAAATCAAGTCTTAGCTTGTAGGCATTATACATATGTATTTAATTTACTTTCTTGGCCAAGGATGTGTGAAACTTTTTACACAAATAAACTCCCAATTTTTCTGTAAGTTTCTGTCTATATAGAGAATTAGTTGCAGAGTACGTACCATTTTATCTTAGTGTAAATATGGACATTAAATATAACATAAACATTTGAAATGGTCAGTAAGATAAGTGTGCATCTCTAAAGGAAAAAATTACCATTTAGAAACCTTTCATTATACGTAATCTAACCAGAGCATATTCAGCAAGCCATAAAAAGAAAATTAATTTTAATTTAAAACTTTTTTTTTGTTCTAAGGTAACTTTGTGATGTTATACTTCATATGGTGATTCATACTGTACTTCCTTGTAGTGGTGGTGGTTGTTAAAGTACTATTTAGAGCCAAAATTTTCAAATATATCAATGATAGAAATAGTGAAATGTCTCATCACAGTATGGAGATTGAGTCATCTGTTTGGGCATATGGAATCTTTGGCTGTTGGACTGCAGTCTTTATAATGCCCAGTGTCCAGGCATGGACACAACTGTTCTGGGAACAGAAGCAGAGAGGGACCTCTGTGTTCAGTCCACTTGAACATGGTAGAAGAAAAAAGAGGAAAGGATCTTTAACATTAATTATTTTTATTATAAACTATCTTTGACTTCATCACTTTTTATGTATAGAAAATAGATACAACTTTATTTAATTTTGCTTTTTTTTTACAATAAAATTATTAAGCTTTTAATCTTTGGTGTTACAAGCTGTCTGAAAAATACCTGTGAGAAAATGTAAGTTTTGAGTTATTCCTATTTATATACCTGGATGCATACTTTCTCTTAAAGAAAGATTACTGTCTTCAAAAAAAAGATACTTATTTCTTAATATTGAAATGAAATGTGCTTGTAACTAATTATAATTTAAAGATCTTTATGTATGAGGTCATATATTATATCTTAACATTATGTTTTAGCCCTTTGCTATTAATTACAGTATTATTATTATATAAAGAGTTTCTGCTTCTTTAATAATGTTTTCGCACCCTATGTAGTTAATCTTGAATGTTGGGGAGGACCAGGGGAGAGATTAAATTAGCCTTGTAACCTCTTTCTCTTCCAGGCTGATGATGGAAAATAAAAGCTCTTAGCCACAAAATGTAACACACAGAATTAATATTTAATTAGACTAGCAAATTGTACACTGTGGCTGAAAGCTTCCAAAGAGTTGTTAGTGCCACAATTGACCTACAGGTTTAATAATAACTCACTTCTAGAAGCAAGTGCCAGTTCAGCATAGTAGAGCCACTGTAAGAAAGTCCTGAGAGATTAAAATCAGCAAACCAAATGGCAGGCAGGGATTCCTGGGATGGAGCCTTCTGGAAAGCTGGGAGCTGGAATAGCTTTTAAGCCAGGATTCAGATGAGAACAGTGGGTGAAAAAGCTGATCCCTCCTGTTCTGGGAGCTTCTGGTTGTAGGCCAAAATCTTAGAACAGATTTTTACTAAATGTTTTTGCTGCAGCTATTAACTTACATTGAAAATCAAATATTGAATAATTTTTCTGTAAAATTTATCAAATTTTTTATGTAAACATTAATTCTTAATTTCTTACATATTAGTACATAATATCTATAAACTCAGATCATTAGATTATCAGATAGGTTTGGCGCTGTACATCTATGCTGTTTTGCTGTGACATGCTGTTTCCTTGTTCCCTGTATAGTTGATTTATATGGTTCATTTCTATATTATTTCATTACGGGGCATTATGCAGAGCCTGAGAAAGAGATTGTGAAGTCTGTAGCCCAAGAATTGTTTTTCTTCAAGAAGGTACATATATCAACAAATATAAAATCAAAGGCATTCTTAATTTTTAAAGGCCTTATATCATAAAAGCAATGCTACATTTGCTTATGCTTAGGATGCAATTAAATTACAAGATAAATAATTGGACCTCCTGGTGAAACATTGGATCCTTATATCTCTGAGAAATTAATCTGGTGAAAAATAGGATGCCATGAATTTGAAAATGTGCAAATGCAGAACAGCCAACTAAAGAAGGAACACCTTACATAATTTATTGGTGTTATCTTAAATAATTAAAGAAAAGCCAGTCATTAGTTAAAAATTCAAGCAAATGAGAACCTTGCCAGCAGAGGGAGTAGTCCTGTCTGCCGTCAGGTTCCCATCATTTTCCCACCTGCCTCAGCTCTTTTCCCAGCCAGTCTCCCATCTGGACCTGGCTCTGTCAGCCTGTTCCTGATGACAGGCTATCATTTTATACTCAATATGGGATTATTCTAAGCTGATTTTAAACTTTAGTATCTTTAACCTACCACTGCATCACAAACATCAGCTGGATGCTCTGTTTGATATTTGGATTTTAGCAATTGTTTTTCCAAGCAAGCTATGAGCTTTTGGACATCTGTGAATTACATTTTAAAGGTTTCAAGTATAAAGTAGTAAGCAACAAATTTCTGATTTAAGAAGTTACCCATTAAACATTTTTAAACAAAAAATACAAATGTTCATATGAATAATATGAAACTATCACTTATGAAAAAATACGTTAAATTAATTTTGAATATTATACCATTATTCTCTTCAGCCTATTCATTACAATATTTTGCTTATCCCATGTATAAGAGTCTTCAGAATATGTAAGATTTTTTAAAATGTTTAATAGAATAACCTATTGAAAAAGAAAACGGAAAAAAAAAAGAAAACTGATGTAAATAAATGTTCTGCAAAGCATGTACTATTTGAGGCCAGTGTAAATGTAGATAATATTTCTGAAAATAGCATCATGTGTTCTTAAAAAAAAATTCATGTCAAAACTTAGAATACCAAGTATTCGATCAGATAGAAATCACAAAAAGATG
Source organism: Neomonachus schauinslandi (assembly GCF_002201575.2). Lineage (NCBI taxonomy): Eukaryota > Metazoa > Chordata > Mammalia > Carnivora > Phocidae > Neomonachus > Neomonachus schauinslandi. The sequence continues at coordinate 27,903,357 of NC_058413.1, read as the reverse complement.
TGGCTCCATTGCTTAATCCTAGTAAAATTTGACAATTTAGCAATTTATTTTGCCCTTGAGGTTAAGTATATTTGCCATTAGCTCCTTTGTGGATATGTTTTAAAGCATTAGAAAGAGGAACCAAAATATGTTTGTTTTATGATTTCCCTACATAAATGCCAGTATAAGATGCTACCAAGAGAGTGTGGTTATAGCTACAATTTTTTAAATTTACACAAGTTCCTCTGTATTTTAAAATTAACTGTGTGAATTTTAATAAAAGTCAATATTAAATCTGGAAAGATTTAATCTAATACCTTCATTAAGGTATTATAATTACAAATATTTATTAGTATAACTTTATTTGATAAAATTATATTCTTAAACTCAAAATAATTATGAACAGAATTATTTTTCCCACTATAAAATATTTTTATAAAATAAAAATTTAATCTACTAGTAAATGACAACTCTGGGGAAGGTGGGGAAGGTTTGTAAAAAGTTACAGTATAAACAATTTTATCATTTCATAGTCTCAATCCTATAGAATGTAGAACTTAATAAGCATAGAAAAACAAATACCTCATTAAACATCTCTAGATTTATCCTTTTATTCAAGTTTTTTTATTACATGACAAAGAAATGTCATAAGTTCTAGTATGTTTGTGTTTTGATGCATATCATTTCTCAGAAAAATAACGTGAGATGTTGAGTAGTATACTTGTTTTTCTTGGGATTCTACCCCCCACCCCACACATACAGACACACATCATGTCATGTAGTAGGTTCAAACAAAGTAATTTGTATCTTTCTTTAACTTTTCAATATTAACTTAATAGTGCTTTTGCACTATTGTAATCCCAAATCTGATGTGTGTGCCATATACTCAAATGGGAGCTCTACTCTTTGTATTGTGTATTTGCTATCTTATTTGAGTAACTCAAGAACTTATTATTTGAGGCATTGCATAAATGCTTTATGTCAACTGATTTTTTCTTTTCAAGCTTCTTAATAATTAAATGATTGGTTAATTACTTTTTAATTCTCTTGTTAAAAATCTTTCCTGGCACTATACTTTGTATTGGTACAAACTGTATCTTTTTATATGGTTGAGATAATTGGGTCAAAGAAAGTAAGAAAACATTCAGGGTTTGAGGTATTCTAATTGTTACTTGGTTACTCTAAATAGGTATCTCAACTATTTTTATTAGAAAATGGAGGGAGCTTATATGGCAGTAGTTGAATTTTATCTCTTAAAGTTCATAGTTTTGGTTTAATGAGCTTTGAATTGCAAGGGAGCATTAAATTAATCTTCATTTATTTAAAATCTATTTAATGGATTTGGCATATCCTAATAAAGAGGTTACCATTATATAAAAGAAAACAGGAAACATCCTATGAAACCAAACAAGAAACAATGAAAACAAGAACTCTGAAACATTTTGTGAAATTAAAATTGGAATTAAAAAATGGACTGGACAATCTGATTTGCCGTTTTTATTTGCAACAGCATTTGACATGATTTAAATCTAAATAATTAATTAAGAAATTGCATTGCAACAGAAAGTTTTAAGAACCTTTTATGTAACTTAATACAATGCTATCTGAGACTGCCAGCAAACTCTTAAAACTCCTGGACACTGGCTCTCTTCTTTTCTGGCTTCCCTCCTAGTCATGTCTTGGCTACTGTCCAGAGCTGACAACTTTCACCCAGGAGTGAAGAGAGATTTGTCTAGTATAGGGAGGATTTTTGAGCCATCCTAGATTTTCACATCCAGATGGGCAAGGAGGAGGGGTGGCAGTATCACTGTACATACTTGGGTGATGTCATTGTGCCATGCATGAATATAACTATTAATTTACTCCTACTGGTGAATCCTGAATGTCCTTACTCAAATGTTCCTTATTAGAAACTATAATGTAACAACTTCAAAATTAACACAAAAATTACTCAAATTTTATGTCCAAGTAACTGATGCACAAATACCTTGAGGTTCTCCATTTCCAACTACGTATACTGCAGACCGAAGAGGTTTCACATCTTGGCTAATAACATAAAAACACTTAGAATCTGTTAAGATGAGAATATGGAAGTTCCAGTTTCAAGGCCTCTGCTCAGATCATTATGCTAAAGCTTTCTGAACACTGTGAATTATATTTTGACAATTTATTGTCCATAGTGTATTTTCCCTGAAGTGAATTGTGATTATTATGCCTTTAAGGATTTTTAAAGCTATCAATTTTAGATTCTTTTAAGTAAATTTACCTACCTTTATCTGAAAGACCACTTAGTATTCTTTTAAGTAAATTTACCTACCTTTATCTGAAAGACCATTATGATTTGAAAGACCTTTGGACACGAGTAGTTTTAAGATATGATTGTGTCAATATACCATACTCCCTATGAATCTTGGGGGTACAGAAGTAATCTGTAACACTATTTTAGCTTTTTTAAAAATATGTACATTTACATGCCCAAATATCTTTTATGCTTTTATACATCACTGGAATACTGAATGAGTTTATAATTAAGATTAAGATGATCTCAGTCAGAAACTTAGATGTTATTCTTATATAATTTCCAGTGCTTTTTATTCTATAGACATTTTTTTTTCGGTATCTGTACAACTTCCACCATCAAGTTTGCCACGTTACGTAACCTATTTTCCAAAACTGCTGTGCAGAAAGTAGTAAGGTCATTCTTAAATATAACTTATTTTTCTTGCTCTAAGACTTCATGAAAGCTTTTAAAATCAAATTTAGTTTGTAGTTAATAACTCTAGTGTAAACCTATGGAACTTAGAAACACAATAAATTAACTATATTAATGAGTTTCTCAGATTTCTAAATCCAGGCTGTATACATCTTTTATTTTGGAATTCATTAGTTTTCCTCTACAAAGTGGATGGTTGATTTTTTTAAATCTTCCATAAATTACCTTAAAAATTATAATGTTGACAAATATTACAGGGTGTTAAGTGGTTTATTAGTAAATTTTAAGGTTAAAGAAAGAAACCCTCTTTGAATGTCAGGTTGTCCATTTAAATATGCAGGACCTTGCTTATATGCTACTAGAATGGAAGACATACTTAAACCTTATAATTTCTATTATTAAAATAATTGAAAAAGCCCTATTTTATATCACTGCATATCTCAATACTTGAGTTCTAACAAAAACTGACTTTTACCATTTTAGATTCAGATATTTAGATACAAAGGCTTAGTCTTGTATTTATAGATAAAAGGAAATCTGACCTTTTGATTAAGAAATATTGTCAGTAGCTTTTATAAGTGCTTGTTCATCTGAGGGTCCATGACAGGAGTACTCTTCCCAGTTGAGTTTATCCTAAAAGTGAAATGATAAGAGCCTGCTGGTTGTTATCTAAGATTCTTCTTAATGGGAGAACCACATGGTTATTCTTCATCTCCCACTTGTTCTCACCCTCTACAACCAACCCAGCCACACCCCACCCCCACCCCAACATTGTTCAGTACTCAGCACAATGAATCATTTTCAAGTTGACTCATTGTGAACTGTCTCCCAGCTGTTGGAATGTCTGGCAGACATTTTTGTTTGGGTGAAGAATAACTGGCTGAAACCCAACCTGGATGAGTTTGATATAATAGTCTTTGGCTAAAGAAATATTGAGAGGAACTTGTTTATGGCCTCTGAAGCCCCTGTTATTCCTGGAGTAGGACCATCCCCTGTGGCATAGAACTGAAAGTAAGGAATCGATCTGTATTATTTTCTTACCATTGAATGAAAAACTGCCTTAGAAAAAAATAGGCATTTTCAAATTGTTTGTTTTTCTATACTTGGTACCCACATCATTAAGAGTATTAAAGCCATTTAAGGATAATTATTTTTACTGGTTCCTTTTAAGCATACTGATTCAAAGGCTGAAACATTCTTTATACAACACATATTTCTACTTACAGAGGAGTTTCAAATACTGCCCTAGGTATGAGTTAACCAGTCATTTCAGCATAATGTTTAGTGACAGGAGCTACTATGTATTTCAGACTGAGTCAGGTAACACTGACCAGTTTTCTTTTATTTTTCATTCTTATGCAATCCTTACTACAGGACTTAAGAAACAGAGGAATACCAGTAAGCTCAGTAGTCAGTCGTGTTTACAGGAAGTGAATGTGTTTCATTGTGTTTGGACTTTCTTCTAACAGGGGTCATAGGATCAAACTAAAATTTTCTTAACTGCTTTACATTTCCCATCCTTTTCTAAAGATTATTTTTAAACTGGTAGATATTATGAGTGTATAAAATGGGAGTTTCAAAAGTATAAAATTTTACGAAGAACCATTTTTTCAACTTATCTAGAACTTGAGAGCAAAAATTTTTCTAGGATGTTATAATATATGAAACATTTGCTGACCTATCACCCTGTCAAGGGCTAAAAGAAGTACTGAATCTCCACTAAATAAAATAATTCAAGAGAACCTATAGGGTATTTAATGATTATATTTTTAATGATTTTTTATAGCCATGAAATTCTGAGTATTTTACAACTTTTGCTACTTAAAATGTGACTTTTTTTACACTGTATTATTTAGCAATGTTTTTGGTTCATGTCAGGTTGTATTGGGAAGGAAAGTGTAGACTACTAGTTTAGTGCTAGTCATCTACTCTCTTTTCTTTGCCTTTATTGTTATCCCAGAGCGAAATAGCATCTGGAAGGAGAGAACAGAAGACTCCAGAGCTATCCATGCTGCAGCCTCTTAGCTGGACCCTTCCGTGATTGTAAAATGATACAGAGGACCTCAGCTGTTACAGGGCTGGGACCTGGTCCCAGTTGACAGCTGATAGCGGGACCTTGCCTTACACATTATACTGTACTATCTACTGCTTCTGAATCCTGATGTCTATCAGATTTTCCAATGGGTAAAGTAATTTGAAAAAGAATAGTGTGTGAGGATAAAGGTAGCCTTGACCCTTAAAATGGAAGAAAAATAATCAATTTATGCTCTCTACCAAAAATAAGAATATTTTCTTCAGCTCTTCCAGTTAGAATAGCACACCTACATGGGCTAGAATTTTCAGTTAAGTGCATATTTTCATCCAGCTTTCAGCCTGTGGTAGCTTTGAATTATTTCTCTATGTTGATAGTTTATCTCCTCTACAATTTGTCACTGAGATGGCATAATGGCACTGAATACATGTTATATTATTAAATATAAAATGAGTGTTTTGTTTCTTGTTTTACAGAATAAAGCAATTATTGCTCGTGTTACAAACTTGTCAGATACAGTAGTTGGTCTGGAATCATTCATTGGTTCTGAGAGAGAAACCAACCCATTATATAAGGATTATCATGGTAAGCAGCACCTTTATAAGGAGAAGAGAATATCCTGGGTTGCCTCTAGAATACCTGGAAGCATTGTATCCAGTCATAAAATCTACTGTCAAGTAGCATGAGTTTTATTTTATAATATATCTGTTAAATGTTTTCCATTCCTGACCATTCTTTCATGGCAGCTTGTCACCAAACTACATTAAGACTATGGACTGTTTTAACTACTTGAAAGAAGTCAAACCCAAGTACTAAGCCATGCCTCAGTCAGATAAAAATTTTATTGTCCCAGGGACTTAAAGTTGTCATGAAATCAGTTTACTTATTAGCCATGTTTGAAATAAATATATCAATTCTAATAACAACAGCTTTGTATAGTGGTTTATGCTTTACAAAGCCTACCTATATGAAAAATAAAATTCATGCTTACTATGTTTTAAAAGCCCTAGTCAATCACATTTTCAGAAAGTGAACATCTTTGATTATATTTGGACTTTGCTCATTTTGTTGTTTGAGTTGTGAGCAAATTTTATAATATTGCCACCCTAGTATAAACACAGGTCAATTAATCAGATTTTAATTTTTTTTGAAGTTTTTAGTAATATTTTGGTCATTTGGTTAATTTGGAGATTTTTTAAAATAAAGGTTCTTACATAGAATCATTGAAATAGGAAAGGTTTAATAGTTTTGCACATCTTAGCTCTAAATAAAATACAGAATATGGGGAATGATAGATTTTTACCTATTTACTTATACTGACTAAATGTCAGTTATTGCTTTTATTTTTGTGGACCTACTGTACTTCCATGGAAACCTCTAAAGACTGAATATCTTATTTGAAGCCTGCTAGAAGATTATATAAGATTGTGATTGCAGGACTTTGACAATTTCTAGAGTCTACAAAAAAAAAAATGATAAGATACTTTATATGATAACCACCACTGCTTTGAAGTCAACATACAATCTTTTAAAAAGTAATAAAACAGCACAATCTAACAATCAAGTATTTTTTAAAGGCTAGAAAATATAAGCTATGAACAAAAACTACATAAAATAATTTGCCTCATGATTATTAACTTGCATAACTGTATATGCTATATGCCCAGAATAACCCTCTGTATAATTATTTAATCCATTATTGTCACTATTATAGGAAGAAGACTATTAAGATTAAACTATTTCTTTTTTTTATTTATTATTGAGCTATAATCAACATACAACATTCTATTAGTTTAAGGTGTACAAAGTAATGATGTAAGAGATGTATGTATTATGAAATGATCACCACAGTTAAGTTTTGTTAACATACATCACCACACATAGTTTACGATGTTTTTTCTCTGGTGATGAGAACTTTTAAGATCTCCTGTCTTAGCTACTTTCAAATATACAACACATTATTGTTAAGCATAGTCACCATGCTGTACATTACATTCCTAGGACTTATTTATCTCAAAACTAGATAAACTATTTTTCAATTTTTATTATTTCTGCTTTCTTTTAAAACAACTCAAGTTAAATATTACCTTAATAAATTATATCTGAATATCATTTGTAAGTATTATGACCTAATAAATTTAGTAAATTGTATTTTATATTCTAAGACAGTTATTTTGATTAAAACATTTCAAGGGTGAAAGGCTATGATGTTTTGTGCTGAAATCTCTGAATCGATAAATTATTACCAACAGATTAATGAAGGGTTTTGACGACAGGTAGCATTTCTGTTAATAAGAAGGACCTAATAAACTGTATTCATTCATTGTGTAAGGCCTCCTGACTTAAGAGCTAAACCAGCATATATATATATACACCAAGGTAAAATGAGGAATGTGCAAGTGAAAGTCTGGTGTGCTCGTTTCTAATGTATTTTACTAAGTAGCTCTGTCTAAGATATATTTAATCTGTATCTAAAAGCTGTCTTCTTAACATATTTTGCATTTTTTTAAGTTTAATAAATCAGATATTTCAGTGAATTATTTTTGAAGAGGCCATTTTGAAAGTTAAGCACCTAGAGGTTTACCCTTTGAAGCTAAAATGAATACATACATTACTAAGCATTCAAACACACGCACAAAAGCAGTTCTTTAAATAAGATGCATCTCATTTGTTCAGATTTGGATTTGCCTTCTTCCCCCATGTTTAGAGATCAGTGTCTTTGGGATGATGATTTTAAATATGGGCTGAGTCAGGCAGAGAGATGCACTGAAGAATCTTCCATGTCTTCATCTGTGGCAAATGACCCCGAGTTTAGTCAGAAACTGCATTAAGCTGCACAAAAGGCATCCAGTGCCCTTGTCAGAAAAAATTAGCAAGTGTTTCTACTGACAAGAGGCCAAAGCTCACGGTTTACCTAGCACTATTACAAAGCTTATAACAGCTACACAAAGGTCTAACATGCCACAGAAATGAGGGTCTTGGAATGGCATAGGGGTTAAAGTTTGATCCTAGAGTGTGCTCTGAAATGTAGTTTTCTTCAGTGGTTTGCTCAAGTCATTAATAAGGTACAAAATGAAATACTTTTCATTAGTGCTTCACTGGTTATCAGTAACCCATAAGCCTTGTTTTGCTGGCTGCTTACTGGTGCATTTAATAAAATAAAGATCACTCAGTGGTGCCGTGGGCAGCATGCAAGGTGATAGCCATATTTGCTTACTGTAAATACAAGAGAAAATCACACACAAACCGGCTGTAGTTTTGACAAGTATTAAGATCCCTCTTTACATCTGTACTTCTGTACCAAAATGCAATTAGTTTTCCTCGCACAAGGATTTCTGTTTATCTTATTCTGCTTGATTACTTGAGTATAATCACACCATTTGCTTCATTGCTCCTGGTAGTAAGCTCCAGTTTTAAAAGGGGAGGATGCTTGTGTGTAAATTTACAGGATTCTGCTGTAAGACTCTTAATTTATGCACTAAGACAGTGTTTTTAAAAAAATTTTTTCTTTTAATTTCCTTTTCACAAGGTTTGATTCATATTCGGCAGATTCCTCGGCTTAATAACTTGATTTATGATGTATCCGATGTCAAAGACTTAGCTTTTAAATTAAAAAGGAAGCTATTCACCATTGAGGTAAGAGAGAATTTTTGTATTTTAGTTCATGGACTTGAGGTTAAATAGTCTATGTGTGTATGTATGTGTGTGTGTATATATATATGTATATATATATATATATATATACATATGTATATATGATTTTTTTTACTTTAATGAAGTTCTTAGAAGACGTTTCCTGCTAATATTCTTAAGTTCTTTTGGTGTAACAAAATAATGTTTTTAGACTATCTTATTTTTTTCTCTTTTAATGGCATATCATTAGAGTATAGCAAAAAATGATTTTGTTTTAAACGTCTATTCAAAGTAAGCTCCAAACTTACATGGTAAGTATGACATGCGTATTTCCAAGGCTTTCAAAAGCATATTTAATTAAATGTTAATGAGCTGTGCTTATTTGTGTGTGGAATGTGAATGCTACCCACAATTGTGTATGGCTAAGAAAAGAGGATCCTTATCTATATTCTAAAAGCAGTTTTCTTTACTATTAGTGAAATCACCTTTCCGCTTTCCATGCTGAACAAAACAAAGTGTAATTTACACCAGTGTCTTTAAGTAAATTTTCTACAAAACTGAAAACTTTTTTTGTGACCTTTATGCAAGCAGTCGTGACAGAAAGTAGTGGTACAAAAGATTTATTTCAACTTAATCTTGCTAAAGAGCAAATGAACATAGCACTATTAAGCAATTAGAGTTGATGTATTTATTAAAGAAATAAATGCCCAGGGAGAGATGGCTTTTGGGTGATGTGATAGTTATCAGTATAGTCGGTGCAATTTTTTTAACAAAGACATAAAACAGCCAAGCAGCCTTGACAAACCATTTTGTTTAATCTCTTTTCAAATGAAAAGCTCTTAAGCAGGCCACTTGTCTTAACTGCTTGAAACCATAAAAAGAGAGAATTGCCACCAATAAATTAGCATATTTTTAACTTCATCACCAAATGATGGTCAATGTGGCTTGGCACTGCTTTGGTGTTTGGGACTTCACCCTTAAGTGACCACTTTGGCCCTTTTTTGACCCTCTGCCCTCTTTAGCTGGCCACTTGATAAGGTAACTTCATGGTTCTCCCTCTTTTTCTCTTTCCCTTCACATTTGCAAGTAGCACTAACCTATAAATCATTGTAAGGGCCCTATCCAGTGACAAATTAATGTGCCCTCCTCCTAATTAATGGTCATCAATGTCCTTAATTATCTAATCCTATTGAGAGCAGTTAATAGTTAATCAGGCAGCCAGTTCTTCAAGCAGGTCATCTCTGCAGGAGTGTTAGAAGTTTCTCATCTGGAGATACTCCCTTCAAAAGCCACTTAAAGCCAAAAGATAGAGAGTGTAGAAATACTGATTCTTGAGCTAATTTGCTTTAGTTCTCAAAAGAAACCATTGAAATGGAACCCAATGCTGTAATTGTTCAAACTTTGTTTCAGTTTTTCTGATAGAATACTAAGAAATTTACCATTATTATTTACCAATTTTAAGCGATATTTTGCTTAAAAACTTTAGAGGCATAAAGTTATAGTTAGTGTCACAAGGAAAGCATGCCTCATCATTTTCTTTTAAGTTGAACCTATGTTTTTAATGAAAAATGGGGTTTTTTTTTTCCTCTGTGCAACACCTTTCTCCCAAATGAGTATTCTGACAAGCAGGTCTAAGGTATCTTGTCTATCATCATACAAACTAAGCAAGTAGATTCCCTAGTGAAAATCATATTGCACCCAGAGAAAAAAGTAGCACTGTAGTGTGAATCATGTTTATTCTCTTTCTCTTTCTCTCTCTCTCTCTCTCTCACACACACACACACAGAGAACACAACACATATATGCACACACACACACTGGTCTTATTTTGGGTGTGAGGAGGTAGAAATAAAGGACTTAAATAATGTCAAGTGGGACCTCTCCTTTGAATAAACTTGGATTCTAATAAAGTGACTATACTTTACCATTGGAGGTGATGTGAGATCTTTTATAAACCACATAGGTTTCTTTTCCATTTCCTCTTTTCTATTCCCAACATTCTGAACTAAGAGAACAATTATAATTGATCACCTGTGGTTTGGAAACAGTATTTGAAAACAAAACACAAATAGATGGTTGGTTTTTAAAAAGTTAATATTTAATACGGTTGATCAAATCCTTTACCTTTTTGGCTTATAACCGTCATCTTTTTTTTATACATAGAAATATAGGTGCAACACATTCCAAATAATTTATTCACTCATAAAATTCAGTTTGGTGATTAGAAAAAATAGGAATTCAAGAACGAAACAAACCTAATAGTAGCATATATAGATATAATTATAACAAGATAAAATCATGTGGTTCACATAAGACTAAATTATTTAAATACAGCATTATACCTTATAAAATGCATACCCAACAGATAGCAAGTCTTTGGTAATACATTGTAGAAATTGGAAATGAGAGGATTCCTTTATTGGGGGGAAATTATGATGTGACATTGTTTTAATATGCACAACAAATGTTTTTATTAAAACTGATACCAAAAAAAGATAATAAGATGTATACTCTATGAGTCTGTAAAGTGTGAGACTCTAATATAGCAGGCACTGAATCTGTGTTTTACTTTCAGAAGAGAAAGGTGGTTTAGCAGGTAAAGCAGAAATAAGTTTTCTGATTCCATACAGGTAGATCTGTTACATGATGGAATTTTCTGTCAGTCACATGGTCTCACATGGTTGGCATGTTTGGAAACAAGGAGCAAAAAAAAAAAAAAGAAAATACCCTTATTTCTATTTTTAGGGTACCCGTTCTTTGATTTATTAAATACTCTTTTTATATATGAAAACTGAAATTTTTTTTTTTTTAACTGACAGCCACCAAGGGCCTCTAGTAAGTAGAGCAGCTCTAACCAGCAGTCTTTAATTTCTTTGAGTGATTTGGAAAAGGCAGAAGAATATTTCTTTCTTCTTGGGCTGTGTATTGGTATTATTCATATTCAAGTGGAAGTATTTATCTAATCACAGTAAATTTTTACTAATACCTAGTATTCATCAGCTATGAAGCTCTATAAATGAGGCCCTCTACAAAACCATAGCAGAATCTTATCTATAGTAATGACACTAAAATACTGGCATGCATTCTGGGTAAGTAAAAGAGAAAATTTAAGGTTGATTCAGTCTGGCTTCAGGTTAAAAAAAAAAAGCTTTCCAATTCTTTGAAAATGTTTAATCCTTGTAAACTGTACATGGAAACTCTCTAGCATGTTTGATTAACCACGACATACTACTTATTCCTTGGCTTACCACATAACCTTTTTTCAGTCATAGTAAGATTTATTAAGCCTTTATTGTGTACCAGGCCTTCTACTGGCTTACTTATACCTTCTATGTAGTAATTGAATATTTTATAACAAAAGGCTTTACTAAGATATAATAATAGACTCAATGTATAGAAACTATGTCTTTTTCATCTTCATATCTATCCCAGAACTAAGAACAGAGTCATACACTTAGCAGGTATAAAATCTTTGCTGAAATATATGTATATAGATAAGTTATGGAGTTTGAAAAATTATCCAAATAATACAGCTATAAATATTATGTAAGCTCCACTGGTCAAGTGACATATAAACACTACTTTCTCCATTAAGTTCCACAAGAAATGTAACTTGGGTACATAGCTTCACTTCCAACCTGAAATAACCACTTAGACTTGTGTTTTTTTTTTTCAGTTTCTGTAATTTTTGCTTCTCTAATGCTGGGATCATCATTAACCAGTTTTTTCTTTATATTAGTAATTATGATGTAATTGTAATACCTAAACAAGTAAGATTTGGTAGGATTTGAAATGTGGCTTCATTTAATTTGATGATATCATAACAGCAAATTTTCAAAATAAGGATAAACAATACTTATATAGGCTTTAATTGGTCCAAAAATAGTAATTATCATAAATAGTATATTTATGTGGGTCTTGCACATTAAATGAATATTGAGAGTCCAGAAAATCAAAGTAGATTAAGTTTTCTCAAGATAGTCTTTAATACTTTGTCCCTAATTCAGAACACAGGACTCTGGTACCTCTCCAGTCATCAAGAACTTTTTCTCACAGAAGAACTGATAAACCAGTATCTATTAAGTAACAACTATTTTTGATGCACTTACTTAGAAAATTCATTCTTAAGTATTAAGATCAAAATATTATATGCCATCAGTATAAGTTAGCTTTATATAGTACTACAATATACTTGATATGATTCAGCAGAATTATTTGAAATTTTTACATATTGGAAAAGCATAAACTCTTGTAGTCACTATGACAATGTTGGACAATGTAGAGTTGCATGATATCTTTGGTCCTAGGTTTCCTTACTTCCCTACATTTTGTATCAATAGCCTTTCCAGTTTTAAATGGGAAGTAGAAAGGTGACTGTTTACTATACTTAGAGGTAGAGAGGAGAGTTGGTTGACTTATTTGTCAATTAACAATTATGTCACTAAAAAAAAACGGAAACATAAATGTCTGACTCAAGAACATTAAGTTGTAGCACGATATACCTTTTCTGATAATGATGCCCTCCATAAATATTTAAATATTCACTTCCCAGATATATTGCAGTTAGCAAAAGAAAATCAAAGTGGAACATAGGCATCTGTTCATATAGATCAAATCATTTGTCAAAAATAAATTCAAATTAACATTCTTTAACAATGGAAATGTCATCTTGTACATGTTTACATCTTAATATATTCATTGTATTACCATCCCCATATTTACACTTTTAATTCCTAAATAAGGTAGACATACAGTAGGGTCATATAGGTTTCACAGACTCTCCAGAAGTTGGTAGTACTGTGCTCTTATATATTCCACATGTCATAGCGAGCCTATCAACAGTGCATACCACCTTAAGGGGAACACAGTTTTGAGACTCTGTCTAATCCTATTTCTTCCCACATTGGAATCTTAATTAGAAGAGATAAGGAAAAAAAAAAACATCATTTAACTAAATTATTGTCTTGAATCTGTAGCAAAAGGTATAATCCGCAATTGGGCCAATTAGTGAACCCCATAGTTAGCTATGCTGCAGCGAACAACTTGATTAGATCTGACACCATCCTAGTTCTCACTGTTGTTTTGCCAGGTATGATGGTCAGACTTCAAAGAGCTTGAGGCATCAGCAGGGCAAGGTTTGGAGGCCAGCTTAGGTCCGGTTGTTAATCTCTCTACTAAAACCACAGCAGCTCTCACACAAAACAAGCTTACACGACACAATCATGCGGTATTAAAGTTAGGGTTGAGTCATGCCAATTTGCCTTTGATTTTTTGATGATTGACCAAAGATGGCTACATGACCAGACACATGCTAAAAGTATACTGATTAGGTAAGTTCCCAAAATATTTGAAGTATTTTTTTAACTTCCTATATAAATGTTGGGAAAGTTTATCCCCTTTGATCAAACTTCCAAAGTGATGGTACTGTATCGGGGGAAAATGAATATTTCTTATGGCAGCCCGAATCCCAAACTTTTCACTTACCACTTCATAAAAATTAGTGTTTACATTAATAATTCCTTAAGGAGAATGTAAAAGGAAATTCTTTCTAAGTGGTAAGCTTTTAAAAAATCTATTAAACGCATTAAAAGAAAAAAACATTTTTCCCTGAGTCATTTATGTTCACTGACAATTTTTCTGAAATTTCTTTATAATTATTTTCCACTTAAATGTTGAGTAAAGTGCCCTTCCACGATGTGATTGCATAAGTGTTCTTTTCTCTGCATTCTGATTTGTTGGAACATTGCAGTAATAGTGACATGTTTCCATTCTGAGAAAAGCCTAAGGCTGCGTTAGTATTATTCCGAATGATTGAAGCTGCCATCTTGCTGACTTTCCCTTAGGCAGCACAGGGCCCGTTTGCTTTTGTGTTCATCTCACATGCTTCCTGTGAGTTGTCCTGGCAGAACATCATTGCTTCATTTGGCAAGGAAGAGTAAATTCATGTTTGGCTATTATATGTCTTAAAGTTTCCATACTGTCATCATCACCTGAGATAATTAAGCTTATACTTTGTTATATCAAATGCATCCTGTTTCTTTGAGAAGTATTTTTAATTATCTTAATGACACCTTGACTGTGAATAATTTCTGTATAAAAATGGCCATTTTATAAATTGAACTTAGAGTCTAATATTTCACATTGCACTAATTTTTATACCAATTCATACTACATTTTTGTCAGGAATATAAAGAAAGCATGTATTTGAATAGCAAGATGGTGGCACAAAGCAAAAGTCTAATATTTAGAATCTTGCCAAATAGTTTTCAGTCCATGAGTCTGTTAAAGATTCTGTGGTACCTATAGTCCAGCAGTCTCACTTTTGAGATTGGATGGTAGAGATTCAGCATCGTCTAAGGATACAAAGAGAAAAAAAAAGTCTCTTCTCCTCTTTCCTGAATTTTGCCAATACAAGCAATACATACAAGTATGTATTCTATGGTATGGCTCCAGGAAAATTATATGGCAGTACTTCAAGGATTTTCTTACAGCATTTGTAGAACTGCTGTAGCAGATATCACCCAGTTTATATGGTGTTTCCTAAACCACTTCCTGCCACAATGTGCTATGTATAGTGTCTGAGAAAGACAGAGAAACAGAAAACCAAAAATGATGACAAATCATGGCTATCCCATTTCATCAGCTAGAAGGTGAGAACATATATTTTACTGATATAACCTCCAAGGTGCCTAGAAGAGTAAGAACACATTATAGAGCTTACTAAATATGGTATCCGTGAGCTTTGTGATTAATATAGGTAACTTTGGGAATACTTTTGTGCCTAAAACATCTTTAGTCCTTCTTCAAGGTCTTTGCACAGCAAATGTCCAGAATGTTCATCCCTCCATCCTTTCATGGCTTTTTCTTGTCACTGGATTGCAGGTTAAATATCTCAATCTCCTTAGAGAGGTCATCCCTGACTGGCCCATCTGAAGTATTCGCTCAGTTATCTACTATCACGTACCCTATTTTAATTCTCAGTGTAACACATATTACTACAATTGATTATCAGTTAGTTTGTTATTTTTCAACATTATTCCCTTACTTGCTGTAAGCATCACACGATTAGGGACATAGTCTGTCTTTTTTTGTGGCGAAATCCCAAGCACACATGGTAGGTGTTCCACAAATATTTGTTAAATTGTTAAAGTACTATTTTTAGAGGGGCGCCTGGGTGGCTCAGTCGTTACGCGTCTGCCTTCGGCTCAGGTCATGATCCCAGGGTCCTGGGATCGAGCCCCGCATCGGGCTCCCTGCCCAGCTGGGAGCCTGCTTCTCCCTCTCCCACTCCCCCTGCTTGCGTTCCCTCTCTCGCTGTGTCTCTCTCTGTCAAATAAATAAATAAAATCTTTAAAAAAAAAAAAAAAAAAAAAAAGTACTATTTTTAGAGAAACTCATGTCTACCATAAGTGTATTTAAAAGCATGTATCTAGTATCTCATTCATTCTCAGCATTGTGTTGGGTACTTCCGTATAGACTACCATATTTAACTCTTATTTGATGCTCACAGGAACCCTTGCCATTGGCATTTTTACGCACATTTTAATGTGAGGGAATATACGGAGTTATGTAACCTTCCCAAAGTCATAGAGCTAGGATTAAATCCCGATCTTTTAACTCCATGTACAGAATTACACTGGAAAGTTAACATGTTCAGGAGCTCTGTTAATTATTACTGATTTAAAAATAAAAAGTTTGAGTGTTTAACAGGGGCCTAGGACTATTGCAAGTGCTTTATAGCCATTACCTCAGAGATATCACAACTACCGCATCCCATGATTATCTACGTTTTATAAATGAGGAAACTTAAAGTTCAAAGAGATCAAGTAACCTAACTTATCCAAAGTCAGAGTTAATAACTGACAGAAATGACACTTAGACCAAAGACCTGGGCTCTGAAACCACAGCTACTCACCACCCTACAAGAGGTACTGCCATCCCATCTTCAGTGCATGACCAGAAAGCCTCTGCCCTGAGACATAAACAAGAACAAACCTCAAAAATATACACACACATTGATATATAATCTTCTAACGTTCATGTTAAAAATTCTTGTGTTCCTAGTAAGCATTTCTACTCTATTTTTATAAAATATCTTACAAAATTCAGATTGGATTAATCATAGCTTCTCCCTTATATAACATTAGGATTGCAAGATTGTTCTTTTCCTCAATTTTTACTAATTTCTGGTATTTGGTAGGTATTTTTTAATAGAAAAATTAATTTGCAAAAACTATAAAGCCATTCCCAAAAACACTAACCACTTCTGTAGGATTTCTAGATCTTAGCTATGTAATGTGGGGAAAATATTCTATACAAAGAAACAGGGTTCCCTTGCTTGGTTCACTATTTTGATATGGTTCAAAACTATTAAAATTTAATTACAGTGTATTATTATATTCACTTACATTCGACATTCAGATATTTTTGCAAATATTAATTTGCTCATAGTTACCATGTTTTTATATTTTTCTAAATTATTTTACCTATATCATCTTTGAAGCATCAAAAATTATCTTGTGAGATAAGGCATATACGTTTTATAAGGTAATAAGATACCAAATTCAGTTTTTAAAAATTTTTTTTGCCTCCTTTTTTATCATAACTTGTTCTAATGAAGGTTTGATCCATTCATATTAATACCTATTTCTTTTTCTGTTGCAAATGTTTCATTTATTGGAAGTCCTTTAAATACCATCTTTAAGCAAAATTAAGCAATAAATCTTATGATTGTGAAATATTTTCCTTTTTTATCGATCAATATTAGTAAAAAAGTTTCTACAGTTTAGTATAAGAAATGTTCCTCATTAAGGAAATATGAGATTAATATAAATTATTAGTTTTTAGAAGATAAAACTTTTAAGAGACTAAAAGAAACTGAGGTGTAATGGAAATGGCTTTAGCCACAAAACTAGTAAAGCAGTTCTCTTACTTAAGTAGAAATTAAAGTTTCATCAGAGTTATTACTGTCATAACTCCATGCCACAATGGACATTTCATAGAGTAGCCAGTTCAGGTTCTTTGTATCTGGTATAGTGAAGTTCACTGAACTGTTTTGTCAGGTGCTGTCAAGTCAACCCACCATTGTTGTAGAGAATCAGACTAAATCATTTTGGCATGAGCCTTCCAGAAATAAGATACTTAATATGAATGGTTTAATGAAATTGAGTATTTGGTTTCAGGTTTTTGTAAGACTGTCAAAAATATATTGCACTCATTCAGAAATTTCTGAGTAAATCAATGGTAATATCCGACCATACTTCATTGAAATTTTGCTCTAAATACCTTTACTTAATATAAATAACTTTTGGAATGTATTTGAGTATTTGGGTATGTTTTGTTGGATATGTAATTATTCCCTAAACATTTCAAAGATGTAAAAGTCCCAGAGAAGAGGTGTCTTTTACTAAGATTAAAATTTTCTGTTATAAAATGAACCTAGTACCAGGTTTGAAATAACTATTTTTGTTTCCAAAGGCTATTTTATTAAAAACAAAGTTGAATTTTATTACATTTTTAATGACTTAATGAATTGTTTATGCAAGCTCTAAATATTTAATTCTTCCATGGTTGGAAAAACAGCTTATCCTTCTGATCAGTAGTCGTTTAAAAGGCATTATTATAATGTAGACTTAGTTAAATGCCTCAAACTTTTTTTGTATATATATTTTGATAGGGAGAAGGGTTGTTGATATATCTGCTCAACAACCTAAGAAATATTTTACCAACTTATACTGTAGCTATGGTGTAGCATTGAAAACCCTTGTAACAAAAAGCCTCTTGGTGCAATTAAAGGTCACTTGTACATATTGTAATAGGCTACTCATTTACAAGATCTTTGTTAAGGGTCAGTGCTATAGCATGAAATGGATTGCCCTTGTTGAGCCTGTAAATAAATGGGTCAACTTATCTTGTATTCAGTGGGCAAAGGGAAAAGCTAATACAATACTATTTTATTAATATTTTCACAAACAAATTGCTAAAATGTTGAGCAAAACCAAATGCACTAGTGCTATATTCTTGATATAATTATAGAATATTACTAAAATAATATTTTTTAAGGTTTTTTTTTAAGTTTTTAAGGAAAGTTTTTAAGGAAAACTACTCCTACACATATTCACACAGTTGTTTAAATCCATGGATCATGTCCAGATATAGAAAAGCATAGCACAGTGGTAGTGTTCAAATGTTCTTTTTTTTTTTTTTTTAAAGATTTTATTTATTTATTTGAGAGAGCGAGAATGAGAGAGAGTACATGAGAGGGGGGAGGGTCAGAGAGAGAAGCAGGCTCCTCGCCGAGCAGGGAGCCCGATGCGGGACTCGATCCCGGGACTCCAGGATCATGACCTGAGCCGAAGGCAGTCGCTTAACCAACTGAGCCACCCAGGCGCCCCTCAAATGTTCTTTACCATAAAACTAGCATGTTTCAAAATGGCTAAGATGTATATACCCCACTTTTTCGGTATTGAAGTTCAAAATTTGTAAGGGATAGGTATGAAAAAGTAATCAAACTAGACAGTGATTTATTTTCATTATTTCTCACAGCCTTTCCAATGCTCTGAGGGAAACAAATGGTGGTGCAGATAAAGTATTAGTAATGATCTGTGCTGAATGAATTCACTCACCTGATTTTTCAATAAATTAAGATTTTAGGATGAAAGCGAAACTAATGATTAAAATATTTTGTAATTTACAGTAATTTTAATGCATTTAGATTTTGTTTTATGTATACACACAAACATACACACACACACACACATATATATATCTGAGGTGTAAGTTATTTTTTGTTCTCAAAATCAAATTAGTAAAAATATACTAATGAAATAAATTTATCCAGCACTTTCTATATTCTTCCCTCTGAATTTGGCCATTCAGATACACAACTATACACCCCTAATTATTTGGGGGGTTGCTGGATGCTATAAAAAATTTAAATTTGTAGCCAATGCCAAATCAAATTTGGGTCAAACAAAAGTAATTTAACAATGGATTTGAGTCATGAATCAAATGAATAATGATAAATTACCCTTCAAAAACCTGTAGGACTGATATCTATAGAAAAATACTAAGGCCAGTCATTAAGGCCAATCATGATGTAAGCAGCCAAGGATATCCCTGATCCAAGTAATCTCTGCTCATTGTTTAGCTCTTGAATATCCACTCTTCAATGTTTTGTTTGGCTTTGCTGCCATACTTCTTTAGCATAGTGAAAACATCGTGATCATGCTTAAGCCTCTTTTATAAAATATCAAAGCTTTGGGAAAACGTGTTTCATTTAGGTGTATAAATGCTTTTAAACTTATGTCTGTTTTATTCATCATCGTAACCTCTCTTCCTAGTTCAGTACCTGATCATGTATGTGCTCAAAAAATATTGAATGAATGAATGAATGAAATGTCCTCTTGACAGTGCTCAAAACATATTAGTATAACTATAAAATCTCACCATTTCAGACTATATGTAATAGTCTGATACTGCTAATACAGTTTTCATAAATGGTTTTATGGTTTTAAGGTTTTAAATAAGTAAAATAACCTTCAAAAATAGCAGCTGATCCATTTGCAACAATATGGATGGATCTATAAGGTATTATGTTAATGACATAAGTGAGAGAAAGTCAAATACCATGGGATTTCACTTATATGTGGAATCTAAAAAACAAAACAAATGAACAAACGAAACAAAACATAGACAGACTCATAGATACAAGAAACAAACTTGGTTATCAGACAGGAGAGGGCTGGGGGAGCAGGAGAAGTAGGTGAAGGGGATTAAGAGGTACAGACTTGCAGTTATAAAAATAAGTAAGTCATGGGGATATAATGTACAGCAAAGGAACATAGTCACCAATATCATAATAACTTTGTATGGTGACAGATGGTAACTAGAGTTATCATGGGGATAATTTCATAATGTATAAAAATATTGAATCACAACGATAGTTTCAGTACATCTGAAACTAATAGGATATTGTGTGTCAGTCATACTTCAGCAAAAAATTATTTCAAAATCAGCTAATAATATAATGAACCGTTACTGCTGAAATGAAGTTGAGCTGTACTCTTCAGAAATATCAGATAGAAAGTGAGGAAATATATAATTTTTAGCTACCAAAAAGTGATTGGTATTCTATTTGAATCATTACTCACTGTCATCTTATTGCCCCTTGAAAATTATTTTGAATGCTTCGTCTTAAAAGATATTATAAGAAATTTTCCAAATTTGTAAGAAGTCCCCCACACCTGACAGGAATCAGTTCTGATTCTTGGGTTTAAAGTACCTATACCTTCTAATCCCCTTTGACCCACCCAGTAATTGCCTGTTAATATGCCTGGTCTTCTTGGGCCAATAGAGTGGGTTTTATTGCCTATATGGTTTCCTGGCTTTTAACAGAAAAATATTACAAAAGATTTGTGAGACTCAGGAGTTAAGCATGAAATAATTACGTACAGTGGAACAATAAACACAACATTTTGGTTAAGTTCAGATTTAAATGTACATTGGTAATAAAGCAACTAATATCACTTCTGTAATAACAAATCATCAGAACTATCATTATTGAAGAATCATCCCACTGACCTCTTTATGCACATGGGGCTGACAAGTCCCAATCTAATTCTTTAGTTTGGCTTCTTAAGAATTTCCTCCTGGGAAACCATTCTGGCCCAGATAGAAATTTAAGGACAATTATATTCAGAAGAAAAGCTTTACAGTGCATAATTTATAGCTGAATGCATTTCCTTCATGGGTCCTATTGACTTAATATGTAATTTACTCAAGAAACAGAAAGAGTACATGTAAAGATATTTTGGAAGTGTGATCAACTCTTCATAGTGCCGTAAGTATGAGTCATTTCTTTGCTTTAGCATTCAAATATTATAACATTCCAATCATTTTATTGGAAAGATTCTTATGGTTTAGTTCATGTAAAAATAGGTAAGTAAAAGACAATACTAAACCAGCTTTGCCTCTGATACTTTAAAGCATGAAGTTCACAGACTATGACCTATGGGGCAAATGCAGCCTCATTGTTTTTTTTAAATAAACTTTGATTGGAACACAGCCAGACCTATTTGTTTATGAATTGTCTATGGCTGTTTTCACACTACATCACTGAATTGATATCTTTGGCACGCAAGGCCAAAAAATATTTACTATCTGGTCATTTACAGAGAACGTTTGCTGTAAATAAGAACCGCTACTTTAGAAGACTACATGCTTTAAAGAAAATCCACTGAAAGAATTGTCAATTAGAGGATATGACTGATCATCTTAAAATTAAGCTTTGAGTAATATAATAAATTCATATAATCACTTGATACGGAATTTGCATTTTCTGAACTAATAATGCAGGTGTGTCTCTTTGAGAAAATACCTAGATTTCTTAAAGTGCTAAAATCAGAAGGGAGCTTAAAGTGCTTCAAAGACAGCTTCTTATTGTATGCACATATTTTCTCACCCAGCCTCTCTGTCTTCATGAGGAACCCACTTTCTTAGAGGCACCCCATTTCAGTCTCTACCAACTACAGTTGCTAGAAAATTCTTTCAGATGCTAAAGCAACTTCCCACCCATTACATTAGTACTAACTACTTTCTGAAGCCACACATTAATTGCTATTTTATATACTATAACTGGATTCTTAATAAACACCTAATATATGAGAAACAATTAAAATTTATGTGTATATCTTCTTATTTTTCCTTAGATTTTGTATTTTATAAAACAAATTAAATTAACCATTTTATGCTATTTATTGTTCATTTAACTTGAAATCTTAAACATGAAGCACGTATAATCTTTAGAACATCCTTTAAAGGAACTTTTTTCTTTTTTTTTTTTAAATAAGGTGTTAATTAGAAATATTAAAGTAATAGACTTGAATTCTGAGGTTAAAAAGCCTTCATGAATTACAGGTCCATGGAATTTAAATATTAAAAATCAGTATTTTTGTTTTTAGCATGTTTGAATTCACAAATGAGCTTCAGATGACTAAAAGTGAGAAAAGCAACACTAAATGTGATTTTTCAACTTTATTATAATCTATTTAAGATTATTTCACCATAAGTAAATTAATCAAAATGTAGCATTAAACTTTTGATGACTGCATAATAAGTAACATAAGGATATATTTCTAACAAGTTTTGATTTTATCAGGAGAAGTATACCAAAGAAAGATTAGCTGCTCATTATCCACACTACCTAGTGATGTAATTGATAGCCAAATTAAAACAGAAGGCTTAAGTGGCCGCTATGGATCAAGACGCCTTGCTTATTTTTCACTTCATTTTTTTTAAACTGTAGGAATTTCTTAGGCAGGGAAATAAGACCACATTAAAGCTTAAAATATAAATATATTATTAAAAGTAATTTGGGGGCTGGTCAGAGTATTTTTAAGCTGTATGAGACTTGAGTTGGAATCTTTTGCCATTTTAATTAGAAAATTTAAACATGTGAGGAGTTTTACTCAAAATTGCTTTTACTTAATTTAATGCCTATTGTTATTTTTAAAATAATTATATAAAGATTAATGTCTTTGGGCTTGTAAATTGTTTTAAAATTAGATAAAACCAGTCCTTCTCAAAGGTGTTTATAACGTAGACTAGAAAAGAAGATTGCATGAAACCACTACAAAAAGGACTCAACTTAGTGTTTTCAGCCTAATAAAAATGTTGTAAAAATACTTGTAAGCTTGAAAATCACACTAGCTATTCTTGTTTCAAATTCTGTTTAATATATTGTTCTGTATGATTTTATAATAAACAGATTACTCCTTGAACAGGAATTAAGAATAAAGCTGCCAGGAAGGGGTTTTGTTGTCAGAGGAGTTCCCGCCTCATGTTTTGTAAGAGATTTCATGGTCCCATTGTAAAGAGGAGATGATTTAAAACGTGTTCCCAAGATAAACTTTCCCATTGTCATTAATGAGGATGGATAATACTGAGTGACAAGTGCATTAGGAATGACACAGAAAGAGCTGTTAGATTTGTCAGAGCATATCACTTCAGGCAGTGACACTGAGGACACTCTTTTTGTGGAAATTCAGTTGGGTTGGGGGGGTTGATTTAAAGATACCGAAGTTTGTGTTTGCTGATAGAATAATGTATTTTACAATTTATAAATGTATATTCTCCAGTGTTTAGAAAATATTTGGAAGGTTCTTTAGATTAAGTTCTTCTACATTCTAAGTTTATACCCTTACTATATCCTGATTTCTTCCTAAGGAAGTCATCAAATTATGTAACACTTAAATGTTACTATATTTCCACAAAACCAATGTTTCTTTTAAAAAGTCTGGTCTCTTGGAATTTTCAACTGAAGGAAAGAGAGTAAAAATTACATATTTTTTTTTAAAGTATCTTACTGTCTTAATCCTATATCTAAGAGGGGCCTCTTTATTCTGCATCTCAGTGAGAATAAAGATTTTGAAATAAGAAAATACATGTCATTTATATTGTCTTTCTAAAAATATATTACTTTAGAGGAACATGTTTTAAATATTAATCAATGAACAATTAATAATGTATGACTCTTCTGATATTTAAAGTGTTTCCAAACTGTAATATGCCTCTCAATTTCGATTTTGAACATGCAATTGGTCACTTTTTCGCCTTGCTTCATCTTTCGTGCTGCCAACCAAATTTTGTCTCTGTATACCTTTTTGACACTAATATTGACTGAGTCTCTGTTCATTGGAGTTCAAGATTTCCCAAGCGGCATTTTGGAACTAGGATAAACTATCTATCATGATTGCATACCACTAATCTGTCTCAACCTAACCACCCTATGACTGAAATTAGATTTGACAGTTCACCTCTTCTTGATGAGCTGAGGTGAACATAGCTACGGACCATCCCTGGGAGGACATGGCAACTACTCCATATGCTAGGGAGGGTCCTTTTATTTGTGAAACAAGACTTAAACTATGCCTGTAGCAGAAGGGAGATATTTCTCTTTCTCTCTCTAATTTTTCCAATTTTCATAAGGATTGCTTTTATACTACAAATATTTTTTTTTACCCAAAAATGTTTGGTGAACATTTTCCGCCATTACAAGTGCTATCTATAGGTTAGCTTCACCATGAAGTTAAAAATCATGGTCATTAAAAAAAAAATTGTGCTTTCTAAAATGTTCTCTTATCTATATACCACAATTGTCAAAAATCAAAGATTTTCTATTAGTATTTTGACTTCTACCAGAATTTACCAGTTCTTGAACCATCTCAGTAAATTTTCATATTACAAAAAATGTTTTTAAGAAGGGTTTAATTATCTCATTTCAACATAAAAATATTTTTCAAAATAAGTTTCAAATTTATTTTAAAGATAAAAAATCGATTTGAAAGATAAAATATCGATTTGAAAAAAATAAATTGAACACTGTAGCAGGAAGTATTTAAATTTTTTGATACAGATTCCTTATGTAGACTTTAAAATAAACTTACTTACTGCCCTGTATTCTTTTCGTGATTCCTTTGGAATCAGAAATTATCAAATATTTTGAGATGATGGACAAGGAGATGTTAAAGGACTTACTATTAATATCTTAGAGAATGAGAAATCTGAAGTAATTTTCAAGAATATATATAGAGGTTTAATCATAAGGTTAGGTTTAACAACAAACATGGAGAACCAAGTGATTATGAAATTTAAATTGTAAAAGAAAAGATTGAGATGATTTAAACAAAGGCATTTGGATATTAAAATGGGTTTTCAAAGACCACATATAGAAGTTGTGATAAAATGGTATCTTTTTTAACCTGTCCTGGATTGTTGAAATGTGACTCTATCTATCTATCTAAAGTATCTAAAGATACTCAGATGGCCTGGAAAGTTTGGCCCATGTTAGTTTATCAAAGGAATCACTTATTCCTAATTGTCCATTAGTTTTATTTATTTTTTTATTATTATGTTAATCACCGTACATTACATCATTAGTTTTTGATGTAGTGTTCCATGATTCATTGTTTGCATATAACACCCAGCGCTCCATGCAGAACATGCCCTCTTTAATACCCATCACCAGGCTAACCCATCCTCCCACCCCCCTCCCCTCTAGAACCCTCAGTTTGTTTTTCAGAGTCCATCGTCTCTCATGGTTCGTCTCTCCATCCGATTTCCCCCCCTTCATTCTTTCCCTCCTGCTATCGTCGTCTTTTTTTTTTTTTTTAACATATAATGTATTATTTGTTTCAGAGGTACAGGTCTGTGATTCAACAGTCTTACACAATTCACTGCTCACCATAGCACATACCCTCTCCAATGTCTATCACCAAGCCACCCCATCCCTCCCACCCCCCACCACTCCAGCAATCCTCAGTTTGTTTCCTGAGATTAAGAAGTCCTCATATCAGTGAGGTCATATGATACATGTCTTTCTCTGATTGACTTATTTCACTCAGCATAATACCCTCCAGTTCCATCCATGTCATTGCAAATGGCAAGATTTCATTCCTTTTGATGGCTGCATAATATTCCATTGTATATATATACCACATCTTCTTTATCCATTCATCTGTCGATGGGCATCTTGGCTCTTTGCACAGTTTGGCTATTGTGGACATTGCTGCTATAAACATTGGGGTGCGCATACCCCTTCAGATCCCTACATTTGTATCTTTAGAGTAAATACCCAGTAGTACAATTGCTAGATCACATGGTAGCTCTATTTTCAACTTTTAGAGGAACCTCCATACTTTTTTCCAGAGTGGCTTCACCAGCTTGCATTCCCACCGACAGTGTAGGAGGGTTCCCCTTTCTCCGAATCCCCGCCAACATCTGTCGTTTCCTGACTTGTTAATTTTAGCCATTCTGACTGGTGTGAGGTGGTATCTCATTGAGGTTTTGATTTGGATTTCCCTGATGCTGAGCGATGTTGAGCACTTTTTCATGTGTCTGTTGGCCATTTGGATGTCTTCTGCCCATTTCTTGATTGGATCATTTTTCTTTGGGTGTTGAGTTTAATAAGTTCTTTATAGATTTTGGATACTAGCCCTTTATCTGATATGTCATTTGCAAATATCTTCTCCCATTCTGTTGGTTGTCTTTTGATTTTGTTGACTGTTTCTTTTGCTGTGCAAAAGCTTTTTATCTTGATGAAGTCCCAATAGTTCATTTTTGCCCTTGCGTCCCTTGCCTTTGGTGATGTTTCTAGGAAGAAGTTGCTGTGGCTGAGGTTGAAGAGGTTGCTGCCTATGTTCTCCTTTAGGATTTTGATGGACTCCTGTCTCACATTTAGGTCTTTCAACCATTTTGAGTCTTTTTTTTTTTTTAAGATTTTATTTATTTATTTGACAGAGAGAGACACAGTGAGAGAGGGAACACAAGCAGGAGGAGTGGGAGAGGGAGAAGCAGGCTTCCCACTGAGCAGGGAGCCCGATGTGGGGCTCGATCCCAGGACCCTGGGACCATGTCCTGAGCCAAAGGCAGATGCTTAATGACTGAGCCACCCAGGCGCCCCTTTTTTTAGTCTATTTTTGTGTTTGGTGTAAGGAAATGGTCCAGTTTCATTCTTCTGCATGTGGCTGTCCAATTTTCCCAACACCATTTGTTGAAGAGACTGTCTTTTTTCCATTGGACATTCTTTCCTGCTTTGTTGAAGATCAGTTGACCATAGATTTGAGGGTCCATTTCTGGGCTCTCTATTCTGTTCCATTGATCTATGTGTCTGTTTTTGTGCCAGTACCATACTGTCTTGATGATGACAGCTTTGTAATAGAGCTTGAAGTCCAGAATTGTGATGCCGCCGGCTTTGCTTTTCTTTTTCAACATTCCTCTGGCTATTCAGGGTCTTTTCTAGTTCCATACAAATTTTAGGATTATTTTTTCCATTTCTTTGAAAAAAGTGGATGGTATTTTGATGGGGATTGCATTGAATGTGTAGATTGCTTTAGATAGCATTGACATCTTCACAGTATTTGTTCTTCCAATCCATGAGCATGGAACGTTTTTCCTGTCCATTAGTTTTAATTAAAATTTATTATTCCCTTGGAAAGATTCCTTTTAATAAGGGCAATTTTTTCTATAATCTTATGAAACAGTATAATCAGTAATGCATTCTGCACAGAGTCTTTCTAAAGTAACTGATGTCAAATAACCCTCAACTTTATTTGGATATTTTTGTAAATTAATTTTCTAGTATCACATAATTATTTAGTCAGTATAGTAAGTGAAACACTCATATTTTTAATGCAATATAAATTATTTTTAACAAATGTAACCTTTAACTTTTATTATTTTCTATAGTATTTTTATTTCAACTGATATAATGGTTATAAGTGAGTCACATGAGATTTCAGTAACATCACCTAAAATAAGTATCCTGAAAAAAGTGTCAAAGTAAACTATTTATATATTTCCACATTTTTAATTTCAACTATATAATTTCTACCAGTGAGCTGCATAATATGTTTTATGACATGTATTTCTGAAGAAAAGGGAGTACTATCAAAGTAAATTAGTAAACTATATACTTTATTTCAAAGCAATAAAATGAAAAAAGTCTAACTTATACAGTAATTCTAATGGTAGGCAGCCTTAATTTTGTGCTAAATTTTAACTTAGGCAGTAAAAGCTGTGATCCATTCATCTTATCATACCCAGTTACTCCTCCCATCTAATTATATGATCATTAAATGTACTTTTTTATTATAGGATGCATCTGCATATTTTTTAAAATAAAATTGCTTCCATTTTACCCACAAGCATCTATTTTCTAATCAGAAAAGTTGATACTACATTGCTTTGCAGTAAATATTAAAAAATTTAAAAATGGTAATTATTGAATAGTTATGATCTGAAAAAGTAATTGGTTCATTTGGAAAGCAGAATGTTTATTTTAAATTTAGAAAACAAGCAGATTAAAATGATGCTTTGTATAATATTTAAATAATTATGCTTTTTGTTTTGGGTTTTAATATAACCTTTTTTTCAACATTTTTAAAAAATATATGCCTAAGCATGGTACACCATGAATCTTATAAAAAATATGACAAGAAAAGAAAGTAAAATGCTCATTCCTCTTAGTAAATGTTATATAAAATTATCCCGAGAAAAGCCTTAACACCATCACATAAGACAAAATTATTGTGCCCTAATTAAATAATTGGCAGCACTCAAGTCGCTTGTTTGTATCAAGAAGGAATAGTTCCTTCCCACTAAAATAATTCCCTCATCTTTGCTTTAAAAGTTGGGAGATTTACTCTGGTGCCGTGAGTGTGTGTGTGTGTGTGTGTGTGTGTGTGTGTGTGTGTGTAAGAGTCCCATAGAGAGAAGTGTGAGAAATTCTGTCAGATTTTTTAATATCTTGACCTAGGATGAAATGTTTGTTATTTCAATATAGTGTACATGCTGAGTCAATTGAAGTTTCGAGGACTAATTATGTGAGAGCCAGATTAACTGTAGATTTTTATTAATTCATTCAATAAATATTTATAGAGGTACTTTTAAGTAAATTTTTAATCTAGTCCAGTGCTCACCTCTGGCAACCTCTCTAGCCCATCTCTTGCCTGAACTCCAAGTTGCAGTTTGACTCTTGTACTGCAATCCCCACAGTGGCCCATTTTGTCACTTCCAGGTCTTTTATAAATGCCAAAAATATTCTCCCTTTTCTTCCAAGCATTCTTGCCAGATCAATCTTATTCTTCCTTTAGTTAGATGTCACTTCTTCTAAGATGTCTGTTCTGATTCTTCAAAACCAGGTCAGGTAGCCTACCTCTGTACTCATTACCTCTATCTTCACACTTACAAACATTATTTTAATTTTTTGTTTCCTTGATGTTTCTGTCTACTGTACCATAAGCTGGTGGCAGAAATTGTGTCATGTTCTTGTTTACTAATGCATCCATAGCACCTAACACAGGATGTAGCACACAGTAGGTGTTTAGTAAATATTTGTTGAATGAAAAACTAATAATATGTGGAAAATATTACATCTGCTAAATATAATGATATATCTGCTACATATATCTGCTAAATATCTAACTACATCTCTCTCTTTTTTTAATTGTCATAAGAACACTTAACATGAAGAGCACCTGGGTGGCTCAGTCAGTTGAGCATCCAACTTTTGATTTCAGCCCAGGTCATGATCTCAGGGTTCTGAGATCAAGCCCCATGTTGGGCTCTGTGCTCAGCACTGAGTCTGCTTCACATTTTCTCCCTCTCCCTCTGCTCCTTTCCTCTCTCTCTCTCATGCGCACGCACGCTTTGAGAAAGAAAGAAAGAGGAAGGAAGGAAGGAAGGAAGGAAGGAAGGAAGGAAGGAAGGAAGG
>NC_058413.1:27795618-27873719 GCF_002201575.2 Neomonachus schauinslandi | reverse complement strand
AGGAAGGAAGGAAGGAAGGAAGGAAGGAAGGAAGGAAGGAAGGAAGGGAAGGAAGGAAAGGAAAGAAAGAAAGAAAAAGAAAGAAGAAAGGAAGGAAGAAAAGAAAGAAAGAAAGAAAGAAAGAAAGAAAGAAAGAAAGAAAGAAAGAAAATCCTTAAAAAAAAAGAACACTTAACATGAGATCTACCCTCTTAACCAATTTTTAATTGTACAATACATTATTGTTGACTGTAGGTACAATGCTGTACCCTGACTACATCTTTAACTCTCCATATGGTTCTGAGTTGTCTGTTCTTTGAGGAAGAGCATTAAGTAATCAATTGTCAAAGCCCAAATGCAGCTCCTGGCATAGTAGCCATACCAGCCTGTTTTAATTTTCTCTAATTAACAAACTGTTTTTTATCTTTAAGGTTGGAATACTTCTCCATATCAACCTAAACTTAACAAAAAAACACTTTGATACGTAACTTGATCTTTCCTTGGTGAAGATTTTGCTAGCTCCTTCTCCAGTTCAGTGACCCTTCCCTACCATTATATTGACTTCCTTCTAAATCTTTGGCTTATGTAAAACTCTCCTTTTTAACGAGAAACTTTGTTTTTTAGTGCATTAAAACACTATCAAATAATTTTAATTCAAATTTAAATGCTTTTTTTTTTAGCTTGTCTGTATCATCTCTTCCTCTTGCCTCTAAGACATATGGTAAAGACTGGGTATGAATACCCATCAGGATGACTAATTAAAACCAAACCAACTGAGCATTTAAAATATACCCTTGAAATAGAGGGGAGGTGCCAAGTTGATAACATCTTGATAACATTGGATAGTAATATCCCATGGGCCTACATATTCATTGTTCCTAGTCAATTGACATTTATATCTATTATCACTTGAGTGAAACATGATTAATTATTTTATGATAATTTGGATCATTGTTTAAAATTAAGTTTGGAAGTGTTATGTCCTGGCCATCTTCTTTTACCATTCCTTTAGAGGATTGGGAGCCACTCTGCTGCTTAGGGAAGATGATTTCTCCTTCCAATTATTATATAACAGGCCTCATTGTTTTCTAAATAGGAGACTCCTTCTCACTGTTCTAGGAGTAATAATTTTATGCTGCAGACATCAAAGATGAGGATAAAAATGTCACATCATGATTCTGTCTCCATGACACCCCACAATAATACAAAATGAAAAATTCAAGCAAAGAGAACCTTTTGCTTTTTCCATGGTGTTAAAAGACATGTTTCTCAGTTTTTCGTCTCTAAATTGGGCATTAAAATAAACATTTTTTATATAATTATAAAGTTGTAATTATACCTTAAAATTTATTCATGAATTATTTCCCCCCAAATACTCTTTTTCATAAGGTGGTTTGTTGTTTTGTTTTTTAACCAAGAAATAGGAATTCTAGTTTCCACTATTCAATTAAATCCTAGCTATTTTAGTTGGAGATTTATTGCCTTAATCCATATGTAATGTGTTTATCACTTAGGAAAAATTTTTTAAAATGGGTTGGTAATTTTGTATAATGCCATAATTATATCTTTCATCAGGATAATTATGTAAAAGTAAATAAAGGTAGGGCTAAGATAATACCTAATTTAGGATGCCTTTCAAATGTATGATGCTTATAATTAAAGATTTCAAATAGAAAGTAAAGGGCCTTCATTTCCTTATACATCAGCCTAATTTTCAAAATAAAACCATAAAAGTTAGTTAAATGGTTTCTTTACTCACACACACATGGAATCACAACTATCCACTTAGAAGCTTTTTGTAAAATAATAATAATAAAAAATAATTTTTTAGTGTCTTCAGCAAACCACTTAAAAGGTGAATTTCGTAGCTCATCTAACATGCAAGACTGAGAACAGAAATAATTTAACTAGCCTTGTGCCATTGGAAAGTATTTAAGATTTACAGTGGGAAGTATGCAATTATTCATTTCATATTACTTAAACCACTGAAAGAAAATATCACACATTATCAGTCATTAAAAGTAAGGATTATACATTATACATGATTTCATAGATTTAATACATTTTAGATAATAGCTCACTAAATAGAGATATAAGATTTTATGTCCTTATAAACAAGATGTTTCCCCTCCTTTATTCCAGTTAGACTAAAAGGCACATAACAAATGCCTAGCCTAGCCCCTAATAACCTTCACTGACACATATGCGTATTCAGATGCAGATAACTCAGCCTCAATACCCCAAAACACATATCTTCATAACAGCCTTTCTAATGGCACATTGAGCTCCTCAGTGAAAAATGGTTGCAGCATCGAAGGATAAAAAGCAACAAGACTTACTGTGAAGAGTACTTCTCTTCCCCTGACTCTGCTGCATACAAAATTCCGTGAACCTCTGAAGTAGTCATGTGACCTAAGGTTTGGCTTCAGGCTGCTAATATAGGTCATTTAGTTCTAGGTCTGCTACGATTTGACCATTCTTTCACTCCAAGAATTGTGTTTTAAGCAGGGACTGTCTTTCAGCTGCTTAGTATTCATTTTTGTTTTTCTGGTGGGGGTATAGAAGGTGGGTGAGGTGGGTAGGGTGGCAGGGATGAGGCTGATGATGTGTAAGTAGGGCACTCTTCAATCCAAAATTCTGATAGATAGGAAGACCTCTAGATACCTCTTTAGATCACTCCATGGCCTTCACCAGCCTACTCAACTGGACCCAGTTTTAAGTAATTAATGGTGATGGAGCCAGCGTGAGTGTACCCTATACTCATCTCATTGTTATTACATGAGTCTATAAAGGGCTTCTCTGTTGCAGAAGTTTCTAAGGGACTATACAAGTTGTTTTGTTACATTGAAGTTGCATCAGTTATTACTTTTAAAAATATATAAGCCATCATTTGGGACTTTGAAGTCTTTTGTTGTAAGGGGATTTTGTTATAAAGACATTTGTTATAAGTAGTGTTTATTCTGTTACTATGTAAATCTACATAAAACTCCTCAGAAATGACTTTATTGAGCATCTGTGAATTAGAAGTAATAATTCAATCAGACAGCCATTACATGCACAGTTCATTTACTATACAATTCTAATAACATATTCTCAAATGGCTTCCGTATGAACTGATGATATTCTGTTATGGGTGGAAGACTAAAAACCAGGAATTAATAAAACTGTCATGGTATGGCAGTAGTTTTTGATAAGCCATGTTTTTGATGCATTAACTCTCATCCCATTATCAATTTGTTTTTGTTTTTAAGATTTTATTTATTTATTTGACAGAGAGACACAGCGAGAGAGGGAACACAAGCAGGGGGAATGGGAGAGGGAGAAGCAGGCTTCCCATGGAGCAGGGAGCCCGATGCGGGGCTCGATCCCAGCACCCTGGGATCATGACCTGAGCTGAAGGCAGACGCTTAAAAATTGAGCCACCCAGGCACCTCCCCCCCATTATCAGTATCATAACAAACTATACTACTTTAATGATCAAGCCTTTCTAGGTATAGATATGAATTATATAAAAGAAAATACCTAAAAATATTTCTTTAAAAACACCAAATATGTTTGGAATTCCTAGTACACAATATAATGTGCTATTCTTACTTCTTGATTCTTTTGATTATGTATTAAGTAGCTCATTGTTACTTCATTTAATGGAACTGGAGGATTTCTTAGAGATGCTCTTAGGCTACGACTTATTATTTAAGATATCTTTGACCTAAGGGATGTAGTACATGACCATAAAAACAAACCAAAGTGTGACCTTTGGAGGTATCCAGCATGGATATACTGTTAGCAATTCATCAGTCTGTTTACTGCATTGGAGAAAGTAAAGTCACTGATAGTGTTTTTTTAATGTAAGCAAACAGTGAAACAAGATCTATGTAGAACCTCTTTTTTCTTTTTAAGATTTTGTTTATTTATTTAAGAGAGACAGAGACAGAGACAGAGCATGAGTGGGATGGAGGGGCAGAGGGAGAGGGAGAAGCACACTCCCCACTGAACAGGGCTCAATCCTGGGACCCTGGGATCATGACCTGAGCCAAAGGTAGGCACTTAACCGACTGAGCCACCCAGGCACCTCTCATGTAGAACCTCTTGAAAAATTTATTTAATAGAGCATTTAATAGAATACTGTTTAATAACCCTTTAGAACATCTTAAAGATTGTAGAACATTTTATTTAATAAAGGATTCACACCAGAGCATTGAAGACACATTCTTCACTTACTAAATAAGGGAAAAAATTGCCTCTAGTCAGTGTGTTAAATTGCTTGCATGCTCTTGGCATTTTAATAAGAAAACTAAGTGTGATGCTACCAGTCATCACCATGTCTTTGGTTGACACATTTTCTTTAATAAAAGATAGAATATGGGGAAATATGTACTTCTATCTAATTTGAATAGAAGTCTGTATTATGAGTATATTTAAAAAGCTATGCCAAAACACTTGATATGGAAAGTCTCATTTATAAGACTGTTAATATGAGTTACCTTTGTAGCTTGACCTACCAACCATTTTTCTTCATTTTACCATTTATGCATTTTAGGATTGGAAGTAAATGGAGCTAAAACATTCTTCCAGGATTTTTTTCTTTCAGGATCATGCTTTTGATGTTATATATAATAAGTCATTGTCAAACCCAAGATGACCTAAATTTTCTCCTATATTATCTTCCAGCATTTTATAGCTTTGCATTTTAGGTCTTTTGTTCACTTTGAGTTACTTTTTGTGAAAGGTGTAAGGTCTGTGTCTAGATTCATTCTTTTGCTTGTGGATGTCCATTTGTTTAAGTACCATTTGTTGAAAAGACTATCCTTCTCCATTGAATTGCCTTTGCCTTTCTGTCAAAGATCAGTTGACTACATTTGTGTGGGTCTATTTCTAGGCTCTGTATACTGTTCTATTTATCTACTGGTCTTTTCTTTCATCAGTACCACACTGTCTTGATTAGTGTACCTATAGAGTAAGTCTTGAATTAAGGTAGTTCGCTAGAGCTGCCTAACAAATACCAGAGACTGGATGGCTTAAACAACAGAAATTTTATTTTCTCACAGTTCTGGAGGCCAGAAATCCAAGATCAAGGTGTCGGCAGAGATGGTTTCTTCTGAGGCCTTTCTCCTCAGCTTATAGTTTGCCATTCTTCTCCCTGTGTCATTACATGGTCTTCCTTCTGTGTATGTCTGTGTCCAAATTTCTTCTTTTTTTTTTTAAGATTTTTATTTATTTGAGAGAGAGATAATGAGAGAGAAAGAGAGAGAAAATGAGAAGGGGGGAAAGTCAGAGGGAGAAGCAGACCTCCCCGCTGATCGGGGAGCCTGATACGGGACTTGATCCTGGGACTCCAGGATCATGACCTGAGCCGAAGGCAGTCGCTTAACTAACTGAGCCACCCAGGTGCCCTAAATTTCTTCTTTTTATAAGGGTGCCAGTCATAATGGATTAGGGCTCACCCTAAAAGCTCATTTTAACTTAGTTACCTCTTTAAAAACTCTGTCTCCAAATGTGGTTACATTTTGAGGTATTAGGAGTTGAGATGGGGGTTAGATCTTCAACATATGAATTTGGGGGGAATACAGTTCAGCCCATAATAAGTAGTGTCATTCCTCCAACTTTGTTCTTCTTCAATATTGTGTTGACTATTCTAGATCTTTTGCCTTACCATATAAACTTTTTATCATTTGGTCAATATCCATAAATAACTTGCTGAGATTTTTATTGGGATTGCATTGAATCTTTACTTCAAGTTCAAAGAACTGAAATCTTGATGATATTGAGGCTTTCTATACCTAAGATTTGGCACCCCTTGGATTTTTGTAATCTTAGAACTTGTCCACACTGAGCTTCTAGCAATTTGTCATTTACAGTTTAGTTTGTTTGTTTGTTTTCCTCTAGTACTGGTTCCTGTGGAGATTTTTATTCTCAGTCTTCTGCTCTAATAAGTTGTGATTCTCTGTATTTGCCTATCATTTCTACAGTTTTCTGGGCAACGGCTTGCCCTGTGACCTCACTGCTCCAATAGGTTCCATTTATTCCGCTTTTTTTCTTGTTAGGGGGGTAAGACTGATGACTTCCAAGCTCCTTTTATTCAAGACCAGAAACAAGAAGTCTCCAAGGTACTTTTTATTCTTACAACATCATTAACAAAATTTAGCATTTATTGGTTCCCTATTCTTCAGAAGGCGCAGAGTTAGGTATATTAAGTTTTGAAACTGCCAAGAATCCTTTTTTGCCAAAATGGTATTTATGAAAGTATTTTATATTTGCATCTTAGGTTTTTAAAATGTGTATTCCCTATAGCATTGGTTTTCAAAATGCTATGGCCCTTGTGGTACTAAGAGGTGCCTCTGGAATTGCAGATTTGGATTGTGAGTGAGAGGGAAGCAAAAGGCAAGGGACAGACTTAAATTGAGTATACTCACCCCAGGTTCAACTCTTTTTCATATATTTTATATGAAGTAAGGGTTGGACAACTAAAAAATATTTAAATCCACTGCCCTTGAGTTTTAAATGAAGGCTCTCCTAAAGTACTCTTCCATACACTGCATAGTAAACTGTCTTATAAAAACCTTTACAGAGTTTAGTAACAAAATTGTTCAGGAAAAAACTCTATGGTAGACTTATTTCATTAAATGCAAAGTGTTAATGTTGGACTGAATGAATCCCTCTTTGTTAGGGATTGTAAGTACGCAATTAAAATATAATTAGTTTATCCTGAGGAGCTCAAACCTTCGCAAATTGAATATTTGTGAGGTATTAATTAACTGATGTATCAAAAAATGCACAGCATGAGCATACCTTTATTAACCTGTGGTTAAGTTTTCGGGATGGAACCTGTAGATGTCAGTGCATCCTGGCTCAATACTAACACTTGGAATTAACCAGCTTAGTGGCTTGTATTTCTATAAAAATTCAAACTCGCATATTTAGTTTTGGGTGTTTTATTCTGTTTTCAATTTGGCTTTGTACCCTAGGACAATTGGAGACAGGGCTAGAAATAAGACTTCAGACTTACATACATGTTCCAGAAGGAAACAGCAGAAAGAAGCATTTTTAATTCAGCTAGCAGTCACATATAATGATGCTTGGTTCTACACTGTGAGAGATATCTGTAGGGCAGCACAAGCTTTACATCATTCATATCATATAGAATTGTTTGTAAACATGCGTACTGTAGTGTAATATAATTAGTCTAAATCAGTTCAGAAAAATATTTAGAAGCCTGCTGTGTATAAAGCAAATAAGTAAAACACTATTCTTGCACCAGAAAAGTGAACACAGTAGTAGAAGAGATTAAGCAAATATGCAAAAATCAATTCAAGACAAAATATTCTAAGCGTAAAAACAAGCACAGAATGCTATGGGGCTCATAGAAGACAGAGATACTACGTCTGTTTGAAAGCAAATGAGAAAATTGAAAGGGAAGGTAACATGATCAATCTAGAAACCTGGAGAGAAGATATATCAGTTAGGACATAATTCAGGTGCATACAAAAGGAAACTTGATTGATAGAACCTTTGATAAATAAAGCTTTATATTTCAAATAGAACAAGAAATCTGAAGGTAAACAGCTGCTGATATCAATTCAGTGGTTCTAGAATGTCAAGGTCACATTTCTGTAACTTTTGAGACTTTCCCTCATACTTGTTGCCTCATGATCACAAGATGGTGGTTGCAGTTCCAAGTACCAGTCTGCAATCCAGCAGGAAGAAGGGATTGAGGGAAGGAGAAAAGGAAGACTTTCCAGATACTCCTCTGTAGAATTCTGTTAGAACTCATTGGCCAGAACTTTTGCAAATTGCCACCCAGGCTACAGGCAGTCTAGGAAGGGGGAGTGTTTTTAGCTATTCATATTGCCCCTCTCCAAACAAAATCAGGAAATGTTGAAGTAAAAAGAATAACAAGAACAAATCACGTGTTTCTTTGAGGTAAAAAGATATAGTGGAAGTTTGAGATAAAAACAGTTAACTTGGACTATACCCACAGAGCCTTTGATCCCAAGCTGAGGCATTATAATTAAGCTCATAGGCAGTGGGGAAGCTATAAAATGTTTCTGAACAGAGGAATGATGCCATGGATGCTGACCCATCATCACATTTTAACTTTCTAAACAAAATTATTTTAAATATAATTCATAGTTTATAACAGATGAATTTTTATTTATTTTTTTTTAAACATTTTATTTACTTATTTGAGAGAGCACACAAGC
The DNA here is from genome assembly GCF_002201575.2 of Neomonachus schauinslandi. Lineage (NCBI taxonomy): Eukaryota > Metazoa > Chordata > Mammalia > Carnivora > Phocidae > Neomonachus > Neomonachus schauinslandi. Next base: position 27,865,539 of record NC_058413.1, on the reverse strand, counting down.
AGGGGGAGGGGCAAAGGGATAGGGAGAAGCAAACTCCCTGCTGAGCAGGGAGCCTGATGCAGGGCTCAATCCCAGGACCCTGGGATCATGACCTGAGCCGCAAGCAGATGCTTAACTGGCTGAGCCACCCAGGCGCCCAACAGATGAATTTTTAAATTGTACTATTAGGTTATGATCACACTCAGATATAAATTAATCCTGTTAAGACAATTCTGTAGGGTGGGTCAGCAGTCATTAACAGAGCATTGTTCTGCTAATGTCGTTCACTGTGGCACCAGAATGTTGATTCTGTTAAGGTCCACTCAGTCTAGGTATCTATATATTAAAAAAAAAAAAAAAAAAAAATCTTGAATTTAGGAATTTCTTTTTTCTTTCTTTTTTTTTTTTAAAGATTTTATTTATTTATTCATGAGAGACAGAGAGAGAGAGGCAGAGGGAGAAGCAGGCTCCCAAGGAGCAGGGAGCCCGATGCGGGACTCGATCCCAGGACGCTGGGATCATGACCTGAGCCGAAGGCAGGCTCTTAACCATCTGAGCCACCCAGGCGCCCATTGAATTTAGGAATTTCTAAAAGATTTAAGAGTGAGGGCACCTGGCTGGCTCAGTCAATAGGGCATGCAACTCCTGATCTCAGGGTCTTAAGTTCAAGCTTAGAGCTTACTTTAAAAAAAAAAAAAATTAAGAGTGATTGAACTCACTATAATGAAAACAATAAACAATTTATTTTTAAAGTCACATGACTAAAATGTTTCCCTTTCCTCCTTAGGAACTAATGCCACCCGTCTAAAGTGACCACATAATTTATTGTCTTAATTAAATTAAAGAAGTATTCATCATCAGGCCAAGACAATAGGAGTAAACCAGGGATTGCCAGTGTGGCTAAGGGACTAGTTTTGGTGCGGCCTGAAGTCTCTTCCGGGCTGTCACATTGTTCTTGCATGAGAGGAGGTCTGTGTCTCTCTTCAGGGCTGAAAAAACTAATCCAGCTTTGCTTGCCAACCCCAGGGACAGCCGCACTTGCTGTAGCTTTCTGCCTTGTCCTCCAGCCGCGCTCTCCATCATTGGTCTCCCTGCTGGCCACACTCTCCCTGTGGGATCAGTGTTCTTTGACTCAAAGCTGTATTTTCTCTTAATGTTGTGGTCCCAAGGAAGGAGGGGTGAGGGAAAATTTTAAATTCCCTTTTTGTGGGAAAAGTCATTTCCAGCTTGAATTGGGAGCTGAAAACAAATCTCACATTTACATAGCACTATAATCTTTACTGAGTGACACCAGTAAGGATCTCCCAGGAAACATTAGCTCAGAGCATTCTCGTTGAATTATGTGGTGCCCAGGGTTATTTTTTTTATTTTATTTTATTTTATTTTATTTTATTTATTATTTTTTTTAATATGCAGACAAAGTTAATGGAGAGGTTATTACACTAAAGTATTTTATTTCTGTATGGAATTTTGTGTTCTTATCCTTGTTTACATCATATACCTTTTTTCCCCACATATCTTTTTAATTATCTCTTCTCTTTGGTTTCCACTAAACTCTACCAGTTCTCTATAGCCTCTCTGAATTTATTTTAATCTCTCTAAGTGTTCTTTCTCCTCTTATTCCCCAAAAATGCTAATGATAATTTAGAAAATATTAACCCCAACAATAGCCAAGTACTTACAGTGTGCTCGGCGCTACACAAATTACACATACTAACTCACTGAATTCTTAACAACAGTCTTATAAGGCTGTATTATTATCCCTGTCTTTCAGATGTGAAGTGCAGGGAGTTTAAATAACTTCCTTAATGTCACACAACTAACAAATAATGGAACCAGGTTTCTAATCTGGGTAGTATAACTCCACATGCCTGTGTTCCTAACCTCTAACCCACTGTCCCTGATCTCCAGGAGCTTCTGCTCTCACTGACTCCCTCTTGCATTCTCCATCCTACTCAATTCTAGGACCAATTCTAGCAGACAATGTTTAAGAAACCCAATCTTACTTGTTTCACCAGTCTAGCATAAGCCTTTGGGTAGCCTAGTGTCACCAAGTAAAGTCCTACAGGTCTGGTAGGCTCTGTGACCCAGCAGTCGAGGCTTCAGCATGTCTTATCCAACTATGCAACAGTTCCAACCAACTGCATAGCCAAGAAATATGGTAAATGAAGAGCTGACAGTACTGTACTTGCCAGGTTAGGAAAGATGAAAGGAAAGGAAGAATCATAGATTACTCTTAAGAGTATAAAATTCGTGGCCCATTAATAAGAATCTTAAGTGCTTGTTTACAAAATTGTCTTCCCCTCTAGCTACTGGAGTTAGAAAGATGCAGACGCAGAAAGTCTGGTAACTCTACTTTGACCACACCAATTCTACTTCCAGGATATTCTCCTTCCTTGTTTCTGCTGAGATCCTACATACATTTTCAGAACTGACACCTCTCTCTCTCTCTCTCTCTGTCTCTCTGTTTCCTGTTCATTACTAGTTTGTAAAGTTAGCACCTGTGTACTATTTTTCAGTTCTCTCATTTTTATACATTTTGTACAATACTATATTAGCTCAATTTGATTAAATGTTTATGAGTTCCTACCATGTGCCAGGCTATAAAGAGGATATATAAAACACAACCCCTGCCCATGAAGAGCTCATAGTCTAATAGAGAAAACTGACATATAAACAAATACCTATAAAAAAGATTGATTGGTACAAAATAGAGTGAGGTATGAAATGCTGTGCAAAGGCTAATAATGCAGTAATTTGGGGCGCCTGGGTAGCTCAGTCGGTTAAGTGTCTCCTTTCGGCTCAGGTCATGATCCCAGGGTCCTGGGATTGAGCCCCGCTCCCTGCTCAACGGGGAGCCTACTTCTCCCTCTCCCTCTGCCTCTCCCCCTTCTTGTGCTCTCTCACTCTCTCTCTCTGTCAAATAAATAAATAAAATCTTTTAAAAAAAAATGCAGTTAAGTCTGGTAGTTGTTAAACCATGTTCAGGGAAAGCTACAGAAAGAACATATTTGAGTTGTATTGTGAAAGTCATTTGGATTATAAAATATAGTCATTCCCTTCTATTCACACTGTGCTTATTTTGACACTTGTCTATTAGACAATAAGTTCCTTGAGGTCAGGAATTATATGTTCTATGCCTTTGTTTCATCCATAGTGCCAAAATATTTCACTGAATGAGTATATTTGGCACTAAGCAAGTATTTATATTTACATAAATATTTGTATTTCTTTATTTTCCCTCTTTTCCCACCAAAGCCCAAACTCACCAGTATATTTCTTTGTATCTTTATGCTCTATTTAATTTAACATAACATTAGCCATGTAATTCATTTTTAGAACAGTTTGTTTTACACACAAATGTGTAGTTTCTTTCTCAGCCGTATCTGGTAAGTAAGCATTCCGATTTTGGCTTTTATGGTGTCTTGTGCAAAGACAGGCTTTTATGGTGCTTGATAAAAATGCAAAGCTTGGAGGGGTTTTTTTGTTTGCATACAGCTTATGGAGATCTTTCATTTATTATTTTTCTGTAGCAGGTCAAAATATATGAGGTTTCAAGTTGATAAAAATACAGTTTAAAAGTCATGTTAAAATACTATAGTGTTAAAGTTGCAAAGTGGCAAAATGAGTAATATGAATTTTACTCCAGGATGGAATTAAATAAGCAACAAGATTCTCCTAAATTTCATTAAATACCATCGAGGTTTACCTGTGTGAACATTTAAACCCATCATCATTTTTGCAAGTTCCAAGGCCAAGGACATTTTAAGATTAAAGTTTTAAATGAATTAAAATTATCTTAAAGTATCTTAAAGTATATTAAAATTGTTTGCCAAACATCTAATTGAGAATCTGCTGTTTGGGAGGCACTGGAGGTACCGAAATGAATTAAAACATTATTTCTATCTTAAAGAGTTCAGATTTAATATTTAAGGGATTTGTCCAGTCTGTATTATGGGGTAAATTCAATTGCCTAGATATAAGTTTCAAATTGATTAAAGTAGAAAAGACCTCTGTTTAAGGACTTTAACTCAGTTCAACGTTTTATAAGCACCGTGACTTGCACTTAGTAGGTAGTAAATGTTTATTAAATGAATGAACAATAAGAATCATAGAATATAATGTTAGGAATGAGACCTCAGTGGGTGAATTTTTTTAACCCTTTGATATCAACATGGTTTTGGTTATTATAGGGATAGTCAGTAGTATTTAATGAATGAGGCTGGGTTATCAGACATTCAGCAGCGCTCTGGGCATGCCCACCCAATGAAGAATTGCCACATTCTACACAACTTTGAATGCCTGACTAAATCTACTACAAATATAAATTGATGTGTCACTTTCTTCAGAATTCATGTCTATATTAAATGCAATTCTTATCAAAATTCGAACAGAATTTTTTGTGAAAATTTTTAAGAAAATGCAAAGGCCCAAGAATGCAATCTTTACACACAACAAAGCTAGAATACTTTACACTTCCAGATATCAAGACTTAGGTATTGGCGCAAGTATAAATCAATAAGCAAATGGGATAGAAAAGACTTCAGAAACAACCAACACATATGTGGTCACTTGTTTTATGACAAAAGTAACATTGTAGTGCATATGAGAAAAGATAGGTTTTTCAATAAATAATACTCAGTTAATTTTTAAAAAATGATTCTTGACTCCTCTTTCACACCATGAACAAAATTCATTTCCAGATGTATTGCAATCTAAATGTGAAAGACAAAACAAAGTTTTAAAAACAAACAAAGGACACTCTCTTCATAGGTAGTGTCTAGAAGGGGGTGTAAGGAAGTTCTTTTATTAGTCTTGATTTGCTCTTACTAAAAAATTGTAAAGTGAGATTTATACACACACACACATAAATTGGTACTTTAGGACATAATACTGAAAAGTTTTTTAAAGTAGTTACGCAAAAAGAAAAGGTCATAATACAAAGGAAGTTTATTTTAAAAAGACATCTTGAAATTATTGAATAATTTACTCACCCTGTCCATTTTTTCTACTACATATTTTTTTTTAAAGATTTTATTTAGCTTTATTTATTTGACAGAGAGAGACACAGTGAGAGAGGGAACACAAGCAGGGGGAGTGGGAGAGGGAGAAGCAGGCTTCCTGCTGAGCAGAAAGCCCGATGCGGGGCTCGATCCCAGGACCCTGGGATCACGACCTGAGCCGAAGGCAGACACTTAACGACTGAGCCACCCAGGTGCCCCTCTACTACATATTTTTGATTACATAGTTGAAATGGGTTTCAGTGCACTATGAACTATTCAAGAACAGTGAGATGAATTGCATATTTTTAACAAGTTGAAATTTAGTAGATTTGGATTCAAACTTTAATAAGTTAGAAACATGAAATGCAGGGACTTTAATAAATTTCATTAATATAGTTTATTTTTAAAATATACTATTCTTTATATTTTTTTAAATGACTATAGCACACTAATACATTTATGGCATGAAAATTACTTATTGGAATTGTCTTTTCAAGGAGTCACTATACAACCTCTCTATGGTCTCTTATAATACAGTTTCTTTTCTAATCCTTCCTCTGGACTCCACTTATCAAAGAGAAGGCCAAGGGGCGCCTGGGTGGCTCAGTCGTTAAGCGTCTGCCTTCGGCTCAGGTCATGATCCCAGGGTCCTGGGATCGAGCCCCGCATCGGGCTCCCTGCTCCGCAGGAAGCCTGCTTCTCCCTCTCCCACTCCCACTCCCGCTGCTTGTGTTCCCTCTCTCGCTGTATCTCTCTCTGTCAAATAAATAAAATCTTTAAAAAAAAAAAAAAAAAAAAAGAGAAGGCCAAGCCCACTTGTGAAAATATATAGAGATTTTATATTTCAGTAGTCCATAATTTATCTGGTTATGTTACCCTAATTCAGTTCAGACTGTTACCCACTTTCTCTTCTCAGTACAGTAAGTCTGGTCTGTTATTATTTATCCTATTGCTGATTTTTATTCTGGATTCTACCTGTTCCATATTTTTGATCTTTCACATTCCTGTGGTTTTTTGGTATAGAATGTCTTCTAATCTTAACTAACTTAAATGCATACATATTTCCTATAATTAGATGCAAACATCTATCTCATTAAGACTTCAGTTTAAACATGAATAAGGAAAGGAAGTCTCCCTCCTTCCAAGGGAGAGCCAGATCATAATGTTATTTCCAGAAAGGATGATTTTAGATTCTCTCCCATGGGTAATGGAGATCCATTTAAATATTTAATGCAGGGAATACCAATCAGACTTATGTTTTGGAAATATCATTCTATCAACAGTCTGAAAAAATAAATTGGGGTGGATGGCAAGACTGGAGGCAGAGTACAAATAGGAACATGTTGTATGAATCCAGGTCATTATCACCACCATCATGACCCAAACTGAGAAAAGAAGCTGGCAGAAATGAGATAAGATCAACTGAACTTAGTCACTTGGTGAGGGAGGAAGAGTTTAAGATGGTTCCCAAATTTCTGATTTGAGTGACTTGATGGGACAGATGTCTTTCACTAGAACAAGGACCGTAGGAAAAGGTGCAGTTTGGGACATGCAGGTGGAAGTAACCTATGAACATTTGGATGTGTGAATTTGTTCAGGGGAGATATATGGGCCAGAGCTATAGATTTAGGATTCACTGATATATCACTAGTATTTGAAGTCTTTAGAATAAGAAAGATTAGAAAAGCATGTTTATTTAGAAGAGGGGAATGGAAAAGAATCCTGAAGAGTGGTCTCATGGAAATTGAAGGAGGAGAGAATAAGGGACAACGCTATATGCCTTGAGTAGTGAATAGAAAGTCAACAATTGAGTCATGGGTAGAGATGTCCATTCTGTTTGGCAGTATAAGAATTGTGGGTGACCACTGGCCAAGAAGTTCCAGGGATATGGGGTACAAAATCTTGATTACATGCAGTTGGTTAAAGACTAAATGGATTTTACAGTTTTTTTTAAAGTGAATGAGAGGTGAAGAAATTGAGACAGCAGGTATCCACTCTGTTCCAGGTTCTTGAATATGAAAGATAGAAAAAATAAGAGCCAGGGGAAGGTGCAGAATGAAGAGTTTTTCAGTTCTTTTGTTTTTCCCACTTGTTCCTTGATTAAAATGTTGCTTTTGTTTGCATTTTCATGAGTTAATGTTAAACTTTATATTTTTCTATAATTAATCATTCTATAATACTTTGGTTAGTGGCATAAGTTTTAAAGAATCAGGGGTGATCCAAACCAAATTAAGTATAAATACTAAATGGTGTGATTTCCATGAATACACAGGATTAAGAAATATTTATGACAGAAATATGTAAAATCATGATTGAATAAAAGGAAGAAGTTGACAGCATGTTGGATAAATGTGAGATATCTTACAAATGATTTTTAAATGAGGCCATCTGTTAAAGCTTGCTGATGCTCTCAGTCTGGAGCAAGAGGTTATTTATGTTTTCACGCAAATCAGGCTTTTCCAAAATACTTTGGAAAAAACAGATGCCTTATAGAAATTCATTATTCCTAAAATAATTACAACCCTCTAAATGTTAACATCTCTTCCTACAAAGAATGGTATTATGCTAATACTGTTTATATATATGAATGTGAAATTATTGTATCATTGCCGGAGTGCAATGCAATGGTTTCTCCCTACCCCCACCTCAAACCTCCCCCAGGAGATACATGCCTGGAGATACATGCCTGCTTACCAGGACCAATTTTCTACTTATTTAGCCAAAAATAATTGACCTTTGAAAGTCATAACCCAAGTAGTTGCGTTTGAACTGAAATCTAAAGACAAACCCACTCTTTCAGACATTCTTTCCTTCCAGTCTCATGGTCTTTTTTTTGACAGACACCACCCCCCCCACCCCCGTAAGTCTTACCAGATATATTAAAAGTAAAGGGAATTTCATAATAGAATGTAGTCATTTTGTCATGTTTCATTCGTGCTGTAGATGAAAAATTAGTAATATTTACTAAAAAATGAAATTCAGTGTTACTGCTATTTTATGAACATGCATATTCACTTACTTGCAAAGAGTAAACAGTATGTGCAAAACTGCTTAGAGAGAGAGAAATAATGCAAATCCCTAACTTCTACATTCATGTTAGATTAATTTGAGTCTACATAAAAAGAGATCAAATTTGTGAGGGATGGAGGGAAAAAATTGGAAGCGACTTCTTATTTACAGCTTTTATTATTACTGGGAGGCAGTAAATTAGATATGATAGATAGAATAATATGTTTGGTTTCTCTAATTTATGGCATTTTTTTTTAAAGATTTTATTTATTTATTTGAGACAGAGAGAATGAGAGAGAGCATGAGAGGGAGGAGGGTCAGAGGGAGAAGCAGACTCCCTGCCGAGCAGGGAGCCCGATGCGGGACTCGATCCCGGGACTCCAGGATCATGACCTGAGCCGAAGGCAGTCGCTTAACCAACTGAGCCACCCAGGCGCCCCAATGGCATTTTTGTTAATGTTGTCCCTGAGTGAAATGCTGAACCAAATTCCCATGGCCTATGAACACCTAGCTCAGGGTTCACTTCAGTACTTTGAGAAGCTTTTTTTTTTTTTTTAAAGATTTTATTTATTTATTTGAGACAGAGAGAATGAGAGAGACAGAGAGCACATGAGACGGGGAGGGTCAGAGGGAGAAGCAGGCTCCCTGCCGAGCAGGGAGCCCGATGCGGGACTCGATCCCGGGACTCCAGGATCATGACCTGAGCCGAAGGCAGTCGCTTAACCAACTGAGCCACCCAGGCGCCCCCTTTGAGAAGCTTTTAAGCATAGATTCTTTCTTTAGAACACTAATACAAGTATTACTAATTGGTGTCTTCTTGTCCTCTGAGAATGTTTTTAGCTCCAATACGTTCTTATTCACTTGAAACTAGCAGCTTACTCACTCAGATAATACATCTTATTTCTCCTTCCTAACGGCTCTTTGGGTTGAAGCATTTGTCAGAATGGAGGATGGAGGGGCACCTGGGTGGCTCAGTCGTTAAGCAGTCCAATGGCCTGCATTTGAGAGTTGCTTCCACCACTTAGAGGTTGGAACCTAGGTGAGCTTGGCAAATGACTTCTCTCGACCTCAGTCTCCTCATCTGTTAAACAGCACTTGTGCACAGCATAGTTGAGAAGATTGAATAAGTTAAGTTAATATATTTCAAAGGCTTGGTTGGCACAAGGGCTGAAGAGTTGCATTTTGGTGGTGGTTTTTCTCACAAAGAAGCATTGCTCTTCTCAAGGAAACCAGAAGTATTTATTAGTATTATAGTCCTTTATATACAGGGGGAATATTGATGGTTCCTGTGAAATGGCCCCCAAAATATTTTTCCCCTCATAAAAGAAGGAAAAGAAAATACCATGTGCTTTCACAAACACTATCTCATTCAATCCTCAGAACAATTCTTGCAAAATAGATCAGCCAGTTTTTACATGTGAGAGACCTGAAGCCTGACACAGATCAAATGGCTACTGGATAACAAAGTCAAGATTTAGAGACTAAATTGCTGACAGGGGCATAGCTGTTTTGCTCCCTTTTCAGATGTGGCAAATTAAGAGAGACCTCACCAGTCTAATCCATCTGTGTCTTCTCCCTTCAAGTGAGATATGGCGCACATGGTAGACACTCAAATGATGCCTGCTCATTGACCTGTTACTTTTTTTTTTCCTAAAAAGAAAAATACACATTTTGCATCTTTAACATTGCAATGGTTTATTCACTCTAAAATATGAGCTGCTATAACTGCAGAAAAGTAAAAGAGAACTTCATATATGAGATAGTTATCCCAATTTAACTTATATCCTCTTCCCCTAAATAGATTACAAAGTCTGAGTTAATGAGAAAGCATAATTCTAGTAGCTTCCTATCCTCATTCTATTTTGATCTTTTTTATTTCTTTAAAGAAAACGACTCTGAAATTCTTGCCTTTGGCCAAAAATAATAAAATTCTTATCGAGTAATAACTTTGAAAATAGGAAAACCATATGAACAACAGTTATTTTCCACCTAAGATAATAATAAAGATAATAGTGTTTACATGTATAAGGCACTTATATCATCAGAGACTTTAGAGAATCAAATTCCAAAATAAAGTTATCTTTAAGGCATCTTTTTCAAACTGACACACAGCTATGAGAATACTGTTGCTATTTTGCTCAGCTAAATCATGTTCTTGGATTGAAACCCTTTCATGCTTATCCTGCTTATGCTAGTCACTCCAGAAACTCTCCACGATCCCATCCATCCTTTTAGCCATATTTATGTCTCTGTCTAACCTATACATTTAAGTATATATTCATCACCTGTATTTATATATTTATCTTGCTTTCCCCATGGCACGGAACAAAAGACTCTCTCACTAACCAGTTATGTAATATAGTTATGTAACCTTGGGAAAGTTACCTGACCTCACTGTTCCTCACCTTTTAATCTTTATCATGTGTCAGCCACTGTGCCAGTTGCTGTCTTTCATTTATTGTCACGTAAATATAAAGGAGAGGCCAGAAAGCTTAAATAACTTACCCAAAGTTACATGGCTGTAAGTAGCAGAGCCAGAATTCAAATACACTTCTGTTTAAAATCTTTGCTGAGCACTACTAAAGCATACTACCTCCTCTGACCACACTGCATTAATTTGATGGAGGTTTGTCATACTACTCACCCTCCATACACACCCCACTGTGCCCCCAGCTAACTGCTCTTACAGGTGTGAATATGTAATGTCCCGCTAAATAGTTGTCATCATTTTTTTCCACCCCAGCACACCTGAGGGGTATGACCCACTTGCACTAGTGGCTTAGCATGAGTTCTCAAAAGATGAACAGTCCATTTCATCTTTCAGGATCTGGGTGATAAGGAACTTGAAGAATCCCCTTTCATTGATGAGAGCTAAATATGTATTAAGATGTAACAATCCAGAGTATCAGCAAGACATTATTCTAAACACTTGCCTTGTGTTAACTCATTTAATCCTCACAACTTTGAAGTTAGGTCTCTTATTATCATTCTACTGATTAAGGTACTGAGATGCAGAGAGGTTAAGTACTTTGCCTGGCTTATTGCTCAGTTTTTTGCAAAGATGAACCATACACTCATTGCCTGCCCTGGTAAACTCCAACTCGGAAAGACACCTGGTTAAAAATTTCAGAGTATAAATTACTACTTCTGCCCCCATTCTAACTTTTTTTTTTTAAGATTTATTTATTTGAGAGAGAGAAAGAATGCACCAGGGGGGTGGGGGCAGAGGGAGAAAGAGTCCCAAGTGGACTCCACACTGAGTGTGGAGCCCAACACAGGGCTTAGTCTCAAAACCCTGAGATCGTGACTGGAGCCAAAACCAGAGTCAGTCACTTAATGGACTGTGCCACCCAGGCACCCCTCTCACTTCTTTGCAAGTGTCATCATGTCCCCATGTTTCTTCATGGGTTTCTAAACAAATATCCCATTGACTTCTAGTTCTTTGCACCAATAGATGCTTAAGAAATGTTATCTTGGGGTGCCTGGGTGGCTCAGTCGGTTAAGTGTCTAACTCCTCATTTTGGCTCAGGTCATAATCTGTGGGTCATGGGATCGAGCCCCAAGTTGGGCTCCCCACTCAGTGCAGAGTCCCTTGGGACTCTCTCCCTCTCCCTCTGCCCCCCCCACCCCCTGACGCATGTGCGTGTGCCCACTCTCTTTCTCTAAAATAAATCTTTTTAAAAAAAAAAGAGGGGCGCCTGGGTGGCTCAGTCGGTTAAGCGGCTGTCTTCGGCTCAGATCATGATCCCAGGGTCCTGGGATTGAGCCCTGCATCGGGCTCCCTGCTCAGCCCCTCTCCCTCTGCCCCTCCCTCTGCTTGTGCTCTCTCACTCTCACTCTCTCTCTCTCTCAAATAAAGAAGTAAAATCTTTAAAAAAAAAAAAAGAAAGAAAAAGAAAAGAAAAGATAGAAATGCTGGGGCGCCTGGTGGCTCAGTCAGTTAAGCATCTGCTTTCGGCTCAGGTCATAATCTCAGGGTCCTGGGATCGAGCCCCGCATTGGGCTCCCTGCTCTGCGGGGAGTCTCCTTCTCCCTCTCCCTCTGCCTGCCGCTCTGCCTACTTGTGCTCTCTACCTCTCTGTCAAATAAATAAATAAAATCTAAAAAAAAAATAAAAAGATAGAGTTATCTGGCTGGCTGTCCTAAAGAGAACACTTGAAACAACTAAATCTATTGGCAAGAATGTGTAGTATAGTAAAGAGTGCAGACTCTGGAGTCCATCAGACAGACCTGTCCTACCACTTACTAGTTATGTTACTGTAGGCGAGTTACTTCACCTTTTTCCTTGACTGTAAAATTGGGACAATAATAGTATTAGCATCATGAAATGACCATGAGGGTAAACCAAGCAAATGCTGTGAAGTGCATGGTACACTTAGTAAATATTAGTCATTACTAGTAATAATTAATGTCTTATTTACTCAGCAGGTTTTCTCATGTGCTTTCTTATTTAAAACCTTTTTAATGTAATTCTGTGGCTCTTTTCTCAAATCTTGGTTTTGAGGCAGATACTTTGGAAATGATTTTAATACTTTCAAATACCAGAATACCATTTCGTACCTCCCCAGATTTCCTACATTGACTTAAGAAGTCTTAACATTAGGGGCATCTGGGTGGCTCAGTCGGTTAAGCATCTGATTCTTGATCTCAGCTCAGGTCTAGATCTCAGGGTCATGAGTTCAAGCCCGGCATTGGGCTCCCTGCTGAGTGTGGAGCCTACTTTAAAAAAGGAAGAAATCTTAACATTAAAGAGCAGCTACATTTCCAGTAGTTCAACACAGCAAGTTAGTACAGATAATTTAAATGATACTGTCACAGTGCCTTCATTTTCATTGATCACTTTTTCAGAACATCTTTTCTGTTACGTACCTTATGAATTTAAAACATGACTAAAGATGAATTTCTTAATATGTACAGTATGTTTTCTGAGCCTGTTAATTCTTTAAGGAAATTAAAGGAAAAATAATGAAGACATGTTATACAGGTACTTAATTTTTTTTAATCTGTGGTAGTACTATGGTAATTAATGCTTATTTTATGCAAACTAGACTATATCTGTTAACAGACACATTACTGTCAAGAAAATATTACTTGTCTTAATTATCAGTAATGAAGCAGGGATAAGCTGTTCACTTAGATATAATATATCTAATGACCTTTTCAGTTAGAGGTTGTGATGAAAGGTATCAGTTTCACAGTTATGCTTCATTCAGCTTCTGGCCTTTGTGTAGATTAATGTTTTGTGGATGAGTTTTAAAGTCAGGCATAAATTGTGTTTGGTGTTTAAAATTGATTTAGTGTCTTGCTTTTAGTACATCATTTTCTCATTTATAAGGCCTCAATTTTATCTTCAAGCTTAAAAATATAGTCTGTAGTAAATTTAGGACTACTTTGCTAACTGCCGATGTTCTTTTAACCTTACCAAATAAAACAATATATATATTTACAATTGTTTAAGCAAAGGACAAGTTTCATTGTTATTTCTAAATTTAGGACAGTAAGCACCATGTTTATAACGACAATTTTGAACTAGGAATATATTTATAATACTATTTTTCCTAATTAGATTTCCTGAGATGATACAAAGCTGGTTATTGTGATAGAATTTGTGATATCCCTTAATCAGCCTCTTACTGAATAATAAATATCTTATCTCAGAGTATTGAAACATCATTCAAGAACTCATAGATTTAGCCTTGTATTCAGACCAACAGGAGAACTGCCCCCATGTTTTATGTAATTAAGTAAAGATTTAAATTTTGGAGGTTGATGCAAAATGAAACAATGACGGAAAAAGTGGTTTTCAGATTTTTAGGCTATGGAACCCTTTCTTCCTATGAAATCTTATCAGATTGTAAAGAAATGTTACTGGAGCTGCTCTGCTTGAATAGAAAGGTATTCCTATGATAACTTGAAGGAACATAGGACTCTCAAAGAGCAGAGTTTTGATACTATGATCCTGATGGTTCTATTACTAATACTAGGCCAAATACTAGAGCAGGAAAGAAGAGTACAGACCATCTTTTTCAACCCCCTCATTCAAACAATGAGGCACCTAAAAGTTAAAGATTTAATGTAACCAGCCTAAGTTCCTGTGGTCAATACAGTGCTATGATCGAAAATCTAAAAAAAATTGGTACAAATGGGTAGCTCGGTTGGTTAAGCGTCTGACTCTTGATCTCAGCTCAGGTCTTGATCCAAGGGTCATGAGTTCAAGCCCCACGTGGAACCTACTAAAAAAAGTTAAAAGTAAAAATAAATAAAATCTAAAAAAATTACAGTACTTACAGTGATGGAATCTTTTCCTTACTTTCTGTTGCCCTACTACCATTATAATGATTTTTGAAAACTCTTAAAAGAATAGTTGCCAAATTGAGCTTATCTTTGCATTAAAAAAAAAAAAAGCCATAGATTTCCATTTTCAAGGACACAGTAAAGTGTCCTACCTATCCCAAAACATTGACTCTTTATTTACTTCTTGCTCCATTGCTCTTTTTGGAATAATAGAATGATGGGTGCTAATTCTCCACTCTGGCTTTGCCAAAGAGCAGGAGCAGGACTGGGTCAGCAAAATAAGAATTTTCCTGTGCTATACTTAAATTCTTCCAATTCCTCAAAGGTATATTCATACCCGGTGTTGCCTCGGACTGGAATTCTCCATTTAACCGTTCCTCCACCCCCTACCACTTTCATCTCCACCAGCTTAACTTGTATTTATCCTTCAAGCTATGGTTTAAATGTCACTGCCTCGTCTGGGCCTTCTCTGATCCATCCATACCAAGTCTGGATTGGATATCACTCATTGTGCTCTCACAGCATCCTGTACTGTCCCTATCATAGCAATCACCATGCTGCATTGCAATTACTTCTATCATCCCCTTCTACATGCTCACTTCCATAAATATAGAGACCACAGATGTCTTGTTCATCACTGAATCTCTAAAGCCTAGCAGAGTTTCTCAACATGTGGCTAGTGCCCTGTAGGGAAGGAAGGGAGAGACAAAGACTCCATTTCCTCAAAAGATGTAACGTGTTGAATGAAGTCAGTCTTAAACTGGTTTCTTGTTGAGGAACAGCCACTGACCTCCTACGTGACCTTGGAAGAGTTATCTACCCATAAGCTTTTTGTTTCCCTTTCCGGTAGGATGACAGTACCACCTGTGCCTAGTTTTTGTATTCCTCCTGCAGAAGTGAAAGTTTTCTGTGTATCAGATCTTTCTTTTCAGTTTCTGAAGTATAATAGAGGAGAAAGTCATGTTTTCCTTAAGATATCAGATTAAGGAGGCTTCTATTGGAAAATCATTTCTTTTTTTTTTAAAGATTTTATTTATTTATTTGAGAGAGAGAATGAGAGACAGCACGAGAGGGAAGAGGGTCAGAGGGAGAAGCAGACCCCCTGCTGAGCAGGGAGCCCGATACAGGACTCGATCCCGGGACTCCAGGATCATGACCTGAGCCGAAGGCAGTCGCTTAACCAACTGAGCCACCCAGGCGCCCTGGAAAATCATTTCTTAAAAATCATCTTCCTTTTTCCTGAAGTCCCAAGAAATTGAATAATGGCCACCTTCTTCATTTACAAATAAGCCCATGGACTTTTAATAGTGATGACATTCTTTAAATGAAGTATTTGTAGTTATTCTTGAGAACCTTAGGATTTTATTTCTTTGTTTTAGCCCTGAGAATGGTACTTATACACCTCATAATTTAACACATGTACTAGGTAGCCATGATGGAATTATTGTCTACAATGTAAAATGTCTAAACTCGTTTCAGTCAAAAATGAGGAATTTAAATACACCTAATCAGGGTCTCATTAAAAGCAGTACCACTCTTCCAGTTATTAATTGTATATATATTTTTTGTATTGGCAAGGGCAGTTGATGAAGTGACTAGAGTACAAGTGATAGGAGAAGAGGTAAGAGAATTGTCTCACTCATTTTTTTTCTTCAGAAAGTTCAGAAAGGAAAAGTTAACTTCAAGAAAAAGACCCCTTGGGGGCGCCTGGGTGGCTCAGTCATTAAGCATCTGCCTTCGGCTCAGGTCATGATCCCAGGGTCCTGGGATCGAGCCCCGCATCGGGCTCCCTGCTCTGAGGGAAGCCTGCTTCTCCCTCTCCCACTCCCTCTGCTTGCGTTCCCTCTCTTGCTGTGTCTCTCTCTGTCAAATAAATAAATAAAATCTTTAAAAAAAAAAAAAAAAAGAAAGAAAGAAAAAGACCCCTTGAACTTGAGTATGATTCTACTACATATCAGGGAAAATAAATTGTTTAAGGACTTTTAGGGGAAAATAATGCATGAATATAGCCAGAACAGCAGTTTATATTTAACAGAACTAAATGGTCACATTTTCAAGTAAAGTACGCCCTGGCATTTGAACAGCTGTTATATCTAATCAGATTTGAATACTGTTGTTTAACCTTCCCAGCTGTAGCGGGGGTGGTTTGTTAGCCTAATTCAGTATAAAATATGCATAGTATACTTAAATTTGATACTTTAAACACACATTTGTATTAAAATGATAAATTTTAGTCATATAAGCCTATTTTAGATAAACCCATTATCATTCTGTTATTTATTGTTCTCAACTATATTGTATGTTTGAGCAGATTTGAAACAATTAAAATATCCTTTAAACTCTTTCCATGTAATTTATGGGATTTTTTTGTTTGTTTCTTTTGTGTTGAGAATGAACAAAAAATATATACATTTCTATACATACAATTGCATTAGCGTATTCATAGAAAAGTCTGAATTATATTTTTTCCTGTATTTCTTGCTACGTGATTCCCCTGCGGCAACTAAATTTTCTTTACTGACACAATCATGGAAATGGAATGAAGATGAGGTGGTTGCTGTAAGAAAGCAAAATAAAAGACCAGTACTTCTTGATCTTACAGGACCGAGGCTAAAAGGGCTTAAGATCAAAATACATATAACCCTGTAACAGATGAACATAATGAATAAAATTTTTTCATAGAGCCCTACTACACTAGTAAATATTGCTTGATGTTTGAAAAATGTAGTTTTGGAATAAACACAAATGCTTATGGGTATACATCACAGTTGCATGTACACACACAGATACATATAGAAAGAGTTTTAAATTTATCTGTATGTGTGTCTTTATGTCTCATATACGTAGATATATTATCTAGCTTTGCCTTCTGGAAAGCTTAGGAACAATAACAACTGAAGGACACCCCAAGTATCCAGATACTGGTTTCTAAATATCTTCCCTTGCTAATTAAAAAAAAGACGGGGAGGGCAAAATAGCTAATTCTAGGGCTGGGGCACAGAAAATGTAACATGAGACTAGAATTTTTTGCCAAAAAGTGTGAAGGTACTCAAAGAATGATGGGGAAATGAGAAAAGACACGGGAGCCACTTTGAAGAAGACCTTTCTAGCCAAATCCTGGAAATTTGAGTTTCAAAGTAAATAATAGAAGATAACCGACTGAGTAAAATGGAAATCCATGAGTCCGTACTGCTACAGATAGATACATAGACGGATACAGGAAAAGAGAAACCTCTTCTTTATAGTAGAATACCAACTAATAAACATCAAAGGAACGATGAAATAGAAAATTGACATTGCTGTGTCCACTTCAGATGGGAGCTCTCAATGGAGGCTAAGGTTGACCAGTGGGTTTGATGAGGAACAAAATCCTGACAGAATCTGAGAATATTTCCCTTACAAACTACTGATCAGTTACAAAGGGAAGAAAGGTACTTTACAGAGGAAAACCTGATGAACAACATGATAGGTGACCATCACAAGTGGGTTGACATCATGTGTGGCACCAGAGAGCAGAGTATCATATTAGTGGTTTCCCTGCCCAAAAAGCTTAATTGGGAGGAGAAAGAAGATAGACCCACATTTATGTTTAGCTTACAGAATAAAAGTCATGTATTCTTGAAAAACTGTCAACATGAAAGGCAAGAAGAGACTGAGAATATGAGAAGAGAACGGATGTCCTGATATTGCTGGGGCAGTTGACTGAAGTGTGAATGGGGTCTGTGGATTGATGCTAGTGTTGTATCAGTGTTGATTTCCAGACTTGAAGGATTGTATGAGGATTATGTAAGAGAATGTCCTTACTTTGGGAAATACACAGCGGACTATTAGGGATGATAGGAATCATATATGCTGGTTTTTCTTAAATTGTTCAGAAAAAGGCTAATGGTGGGTATATAAACATGTTTGGAGAAGTATACCTCTATTTTTTTTGAAGTATACCTATATTTAAAGAAAGATAATTTAAAGGAAGTTGAAGCAAGTGTTGTGAAGTGTTAGAAGTTGGGGAATCTAGGTATGAGGTATACGAGAATTTTGTTCTATTCTTGCATACTTTTCTACGTTTGAAAATGTTTCAACAGGTTATTCTAAAGTGTTTGTTTAAAAGGTAATATAATAAATACCTCAATCAAATACACTAATATTTCTGTAGTAAAACTTATGAATACTTACCTAAAGCGGATTAACAAAAATTATAGATAGCTTTATGCTAGTTCAGGCTTTGCCACCAAATGAGTTAAGGTATTCACAGTATTTTAGATTTGTGAATTGAAGATAAAGATTGTGGATCTGTGTAAGGTATCCGAGGCCCAGATAAATAAGTTTTCCTGTCTCACACAGAATGTAGTAGAACCAAGTCTAGAACCAAAGTCTCCTGATTAACAATCCAGTAGTCCTTGCATGACAGATTAGTGAAACAAGATAGGGACATTTGTGTTCAAATTCTGACCTTTGGAAATTCATCCAGGGAAGTGTTAGATTTACAAAATGTCCCTTAGAGATACATTATTAGTTTCACCTAGAGGGCATGTTCCATGTTGCAATTTTCAAAAGCATCCCAAAGAAGTATAGAAAAGCTTCTTCTTTTCCTCCCCTATTCACAATAGGGTGATATAAATGTAGGAATGAGTAGATTTTTTCCTCTCCTCTCTGCCTCTCATCCCCATCCCAGCTCTCTTACGCTATAAGATTTTCTTCCTCTCTACAGGATTATAGTACAGACTTGGGCTTCAATCACTACTTTTTTCTGATTCTGATTTATCAATCACTTGAATAAGACCTAATGTGTTGAAGGATAATAACATATAATATCCTATTAGTTTCAGGTCTACATCATAGTAATTCATTATTATTATACATTATGAAATGATCCCTATGATTAGTCTAGTTACCATCTGTCACCATACAAAGTTATTACAATATATTGACTATATTCCCTATGCTGTACATACATCCCCATGCCCAGTGTGTTTTTAAAGTTTTAAATAACCATTGACTTGAACTGTTTGTTGTGTTAAAAAAAAAAAAAAAGAAAAGAAAAGAAAAAGTCTTCCCTGGATCATGTATCTCCCCATACTATTTTGGATAGTTAACACTTTTGTACTCAAGCATTTCCTTTTCCTCTTTTTAATATCCTTGTCTTACCAGGAAAAGAAAATATTTTTGAATATTTTCAGTTATATAGTCAATATGGATAAGTCCATTTTGAGGATTGAATGTTATTATTTAAACTGTCACAGTTGCTTAAGTGGGTTTTCAGTAAGCTTCTTCTATCTCTTAATGTTTTTATTCTTTAAATCCTTTTAAAAGATTTTCTGGAAATAACCAAGAATTGTTAACAGTTTTGCTACATAAATATCTAGATGATTAAAATAAGATTGTTTATGAGTAAAATTATGCCATTGCCTTAATTAATTTCTAATGTCTTTCGACTTATCTTGGGACACAGATATTCAACGTCTTTTTTTTTCTTTTTTTTAGGTTTCTTTCTTTTTTTTTTTTTTTGATGTAGTGTTCCATGATTCATTGTTTGCGTATAACACCCAGTGCTCCATTCAATACATGCCTTCTTTAATACCCATCACCAGAAGGAAAAAAAAAATACCCATCACCAAGCTAACCCATCCCCCTACCCCCCTCCCCTCTAGAACCCTCAGTTTGTTTCTCAGAGTCCATAGTCTCTCATGGTTCGTTTCCCCCTCTGATTTCCCCCCCTTCATTTTTCCCTTCCTACTATCTTCTTTTTTTTTTTTTTTAACATACAATGTATTATTTGTTTCAGAGGTACAGGTCTGTAATTCATCAGTCTTACGCAATTCACAGCACTCACCATAGCACATACTCTCCCCAATGTCTATCACCCAGCCACCCCATCCCTCCCACCCCCCACCACTCCAGCAACCCTCAGCTTATTTCCTGAGATTAAGAATTCCACATATCAGTGAGATCATATGATACATGTCTTTGTCTGATTGACTTATTTGCTTAGCATAATACCCTCTAGTTCCATCCACATGGTTGCAAATGGCAAGATTTTGTTTTCTTGATGGCTGCATGATATTCCATTGTGTGTGTGTGTCTGTGTGTGTGTGTCTGTGTGTGTGTGGGTGTGTGTATACATCACATCTTCTTTGTCCGTTCATCTGTTGATGGGCATCTTGGCTCTTTCCATAGTTTGGCTATTGTGGACATTGCTGCTATAAACACTGGGGTGCAGGAAAGAATGTCCAATGGAAAAAAGACAGTCTCTTCAACAAATGGTGTTGGGAAAATTGGACAGCCACATGTCTTATTTTTTTAAGATTTTTTTATTCATTTGAGAGAGAGTGTGTGCTCACACCAGTGAGAGCTCGAGCAGAGGGCAGGGTCAGAGGGAGAAGCAGACTCCCCACTGAGCAGGGCTGATGTGGGGATTGATCCCAGGATCCTGGAATCATGACTTGAGCCGAAGACAGACACTTAACTGACTGAGCCACCCAGGTGCCCCACAATGTCCTATTTTAAATGTGTGTCCAAAACTATGTCCTCAACATAATTTTTTAAATAGCTGTGTTTCTGGGCTTCTGAAACTGTTTTTTTTTTTTCACTCTTAGTCCTACATCTTGATGGCCAGGTCAGGTTTTTTGTTTGTTTGTTTGTTTGTTTTGTTTTTTAGATTTATTTATTTGATGGGGGAGGGGCAGAGGGAGAGGATGAGAGAATCTCAAGCAGACTCCCCACTGAGCGCAGAGCCCAAAACATCGTAACCTGAGCCGAAATCAAGAGTTGGACATTTAACCAACTAAGACACCCAGGTGCCCCCCAGGTCAATTATTTGTTTTCCTGTGCTTTCAGTTTACTAATTTAATAGCTACATAAATTTAAGGGTTTTGTAGATTCTGAATATGTACATTTTTAATCTATTCTAAATGGAGCCTTGATAATTCTTATTATACATATCTTTACTTTTTATATATTATGCCCTTAGATTGACTATCAACTGTTAATACAGTAGGGAACAAGTAATATTTTGATGAATTATATTTCTGTCTGTCCTTCTAAATCTACTTTATTTGGTAAATAAAATTATAATTGTATTTCCCAAGTAAACTTTTTAGTCTCCTATAATTGCATAACAGGTACCTGGGGTTATAATATACATGTTAAGACAGAAGTGCTTTGAACACTAACATTCTGAGATTTTATTTAAATAATTAGGCTTGAATTAAAAATATATATAGGAGAAGAGAGAAATGGCAGTTTATTGTTTACTGTATACAGAATTTCAGTTTGGGATGATGAGAAAGTTCTAGAGATAGACAGTAGTACAACTGTGAGAATATACTTAATGACACTGAAATATACATTGAAAAATGGTTAAATGATAAATTTTATGTTATGTATATTTTATCACTATATATATTTAAAATCTCATTCATAGTTTTTCATCTGTAGGTGTTTCTTCCTTGTCTTGGACATTTGTTAGCATTTAGCCCTTAACCATAACATACACTATTTATTCATTTAATATATCTTACATTTTTATATTATGTTAGGTGTACATTCTGTATGTAAAAAATTAATGAAAGGTATTTTTAAATTGACTCCACCGTATTTTTAGCTATGTGATCTTACGTAAGGTACTCAACCCCCTCCAAATTTCAGTTTTCTTATGTATAAAATAAGGATAATAACACCTATTCAAAAGGTTGTTACAAGGAGTAGTTAATATACAAATTTTTATTGGGAAAATGAATGTTATTCATGTAAAGCACTTAGCACACAGTGAAATGCATAGAAAGCACTCAAGAAATTTTATCTGCTAGCACTTTTTATTAAACATTGCAGGGGCACCTGGCTGGCTCAGTCAGAGGAGTGTGCACGACTCTTGATCTCAGGGTAGTGAGTTCGAGCCCCACATTGGATGTAGAGATTACTAAAAAAAAATAATAATAGTAAACTTAAAAAAAAAATGGCAGATATTTTTGCATCTGTTGCTTGCAATTCTTGTTTGTCTTTGGGGCTGCATGTATGGGTTACATCTTAGTCACTGCCTGCAGTCTCTTTGTTTACTTGACTTGCTAAACATGACATACACAAAGGATCCTCTGACCCTGTGTTTGGTCTCTTAGGGCCCCTTCAGCGTCCAGGCATTGCATCAGTGGCTTAGTCAACAAGCCTGCTAAATGAGGGGAACAGAGAACGCAGACAGGCATGCAACATGCTGGTATTTCTGTGAAGCAACTCTCATTGCCCAGCTATCCCCAGAGAGCTTGAAACAGCTCTAACACCTTTCAGATTTAGGTAGCCTCTTTATTCATTTATCTTGTGGGACTTAATTTTAAACAATTACTGTTGATCAAAAAGGTTAACCAGTGTTTTTCAAAATATGAATATACTATTTGTAACATAATTTGTAGACTTAAAACCTGCTTCATTTATGAGAGGATTTGAGACCGAGATCTAATTGCTATTATTCTCACATTACTGAAATGCAAAATAACTAGATAAAAACGAACCTCAGAAGTTTGTCTCCTCAATCCCTTTTCTCTAGGCACCTTGTCCCTTGTCTGTGGGTATCCAGCTGTCCTAGAGCGAGCCTGTGGTTTCTCTGGTAGCAGACTGTACCACTACTTCACGTCATATTTTTTAAGGAAACCAAAGTATTTTCAAACTGAAAAAGAAGTATTAGGACAGTTGTTTTTTTCTTTTAGTTAATATGCCTTCTCTGAAAACAATTCTCTAATTGAAACTGAGAGCCAAGAACATAGAGGGGAGTGGAAATAACATGAAAGAGCTAAATATGTCAGCTTTCATGTATTTGCCCCAAAACTTAAAATTTAAAAATATCATATGCACTCACATATTCTGCACTCTAACTTCAGCTAGAGCACACTTCTGAAATCTGATAGGAACAGTATTGTAAAGTTTAATTATATTTTCATGGCCTGTATGCCATCTGTGCATTTGTTCTGCTTATAACATTAATAGAGTGTTCAAAAAAATAATAAATTTAGTTTGCAGTGCAATCATCTTATCATAAATGCATCAAAGGAAATTATCTCTTATCATTTTGGATTCTGTTCTTGTATGGTGGATTTTTGTATTTGTTTGAAACCAGAAAAACTTCTCAGCTACTAAAAACCATGTGTGGTTGATCCAAACAGAAGACACAAAACTCGTGTTTTTGTTACTTGAAACAAATTCTTTTTTTTTTTTTTTTTTTTTTTTTTAAATAGTTCTTTTTTTTTTTTTAAAGATTTTATTTATTTATTTGAGACAGAGAGAATGAGAGAGAGAGAGAGCACATGAGAGGGGGGAGGGTCAGAGGCAGAAGCAGGCTCCCTGCCAAGTAGGGAGCCCGATGCGGGACTCGATCCAGGGACTCCAGGATCATGACCTGAGCCGAAGGCAGTCGCTTAACCAACTGAGCCACCCAGGCGCCCCTTGAAACAAATTCTAATTTAGGTGAAAGAAAACACTATAATTGTTTAATATACAGTAGTATATGACTTAGAGATTATTTACTGATATCTAACAATTAAGACTTTTGAAGTCACCATATGAATGTACCTATATTTAATTGCTTTATTGTTAGGAACTTTATATTGAAGCAAACAGATAGATTTGAGAACTATTATTGTACTAACTTGAAACATGCAGGTGCAAAATCTTTCTACTTCACATTTTAATAATTCTCCAAAAAATACTACAAAGGTTAAAATTTCTCTGCAGCTAGAGTCTAGTTATTGTATATCTTAATAAATGATAATGATGGTTATGTCTTATTTTTAAAATTCTTTGAATGAAAAAAAACAAGCCACCATTATTACAACATCTGTTAATTTCTCTAGAGGCAAGAAATGTGTATTAAATTAATTTTTGTGATGCTTAAACATCGCAAATGTTTGACATTCTGCATGTTAAATTTTCAGAATGATATATTTTATACATAACACTACATAATATTTAACACCACATATAAGTTCATATATGAAATATATAATTCCATATATATATAACCATATGAAGTAAATCTTACAATTCATGTTAGTAGGAATGCTCTCTAATATCCTTGATATTCAACTAAAGATATCAACTTGTCATTGACTTTATTTTACCAGGTATAGTCTATTGAAAAATTTTTTTAGGGTTGCCTGGGTGGCTCAGTTGGTTAAGCATCTGGCTCTTGATTCCGGCTTAGGTCGTGATCTCAGGGTCATGAGATCAAGCCCCACATTGGGCTCTATGCTCAGCTGGTAGTCTGCTTGAGATTCTCTCCCTCCCTCCATTTCCCTCCACCCCTCCCCCTGCTCACACGCTCTCTCTCTCTAAGATAAATAAATAAATCTTCCAAAAAATAAAAATAAATTATTATTATCTTTTTTTTTTTTTTTACTAAGTAAACTACCCCCAACATGGGCTTGAACTCGTGACCTTGAGATCAAGAGTCACATTCTCTACTGACTGAGCCAGCCAGGCGTCCCATATTGAAAATAAATTTTTACATACAACAAATAGTGAATCATCTTTGTGTGTTGTAAGTGTGGAAGATGTAATAGATTCACATATCAGAACCACTCTTTACCTATTCTATAACAATATGTTATTTTATAATGTCTTCTGTGACTCACCTATGTTCATATAATTCCAGGGTAAGAATTGATCAATTCTACTTTAAGAATTTATGCTTTCTTTTTTCTTTAAATTATACAAGTAATATTTGACTAATTCTATACTAATTTCTTATTGCTGCTGTACCAAATTAGCACAAATTTAGTGGCTTAAAATAACCCAAACTTATTCTGTTATAGTTCTGGAGATCAGAAGTCCCAAATCAGTCTCACTGGACTAAAATCAAGGTGTCAATAAGGCTAGTTCCTTCTGAAGGCTCTCAGAGAGAATTCATTTCTTGCCTTTTCCAGTTCTAGAGGCTGCCAGCATTCCTTAGCTTATGGCCGCATTACCCCAGCCTCTGCTTCCATCATCACGTCACCTTTCCTCTGACTTTGACCCTCCTGCCTTTCTCTTATAAGGGTTCTCGTGATCACATTGGTCTTAGGACAATCTCCCCATCTCAGCATCCTTAACTTAATCACATCTGAAAAGTCCCTTTTGCCATGCATCACATCTTCCCAGGTTCCAGGGCTTAAATGCGTAGACATCTTTGGGGGCATACACGGGTGTTATACAGCCTACCACACATCTTTTTATTTTTAATTCCTTACAGTAGTATTGTTCTCTTCTGCCACAAGGCCTCTGTACGAGCTCTTGAGTCCTCCTGAAATACCTTTTACATTTTCCCCTACCTACATAATTCTTCCTACAGCCCCCAAAGTAATTTATCCCACACAGGGAAACCTTTTACAACCTCTCTGACTAAATAAAATTTCTTCTCTCGTATACCCTCAAAGTACCGTGTACTTCTTCATAGCACTTATCAGTTTACTGTTTTTATGTTTACTGGTGTGATTCTTGGATTTACATTTTTACCCCAATATACTTTATAAACTGTAAGGACAGGTGCCATGAGTTTATCATTGTTTTTTTTTCCCCCTACCTTTCCATTGCCATTGCCTATTCAATAAATATTTGTGAAAGGAGTGAGTAGTCTTTGCACATTTCATGTGAGGTTTATTCCTAAATTTTTTCTGAGGCTTTTTCTCCTAGCAGTTGTGAATGGGATCCTTTTTCTGTTTCATTACATTTTTGTATTAATGTTAAATGTTGATCTTATATCCAGCCACTTTACTGAACCATCTCATTAACGCTATAGTTTTCAGTTTAGTCTCTTGAATTTTGCAGGTAAATGATCATGTGGTCTACAAATGATTGTTGTCTCTCTCTTTCTGATAATTATACATTTTATTTCCTTTTGTTGTCTAATTGCATTGTTCGGGACTTGCAGTATAATGTTAAATATATTGGTGAAATTGTCCATCAGCTTTTGTTCCTAATATCAATGTGATTTATTGTTTTGTGTTACCATTTAAAAAATTTTGCTTTACAGCTGTGAATTGTGCAAGACTGTTGAATCTCAGATCTGTACCTCTGAAACAGATAATGCAATATATGTTAAGAAAAAAAAAAAGAAGAAGAAGAAGGTAGCGGGAGGGGAAGAATGAAGCGGGGGAAATCGGAGGGGTAGACGAACCATGAGAGACGATGGACTCTGAAAAACAAACTGAGGGTTCTAGAGGGGAGGGGGGTGGGAGGATGGGTTAGCCTGGTGGTGGGTATTGAGGAGGGCACATTCTGCATGGAGCACTGGGTGTTACGCACAAACAATGAATCATGGAACACTTCATCTAAAACTAATGATGTAATGTATGGGGATTAACATAAGAATAAAAAAAAATTTAAAAAAAATTTTGCTTTACATATTTGTAGGTCTCATTTTTCAGTTAAAAAATGTTTCCTTCTATTTTCTAGTTTATGAAGAGTTTTTATTTTTATTATTTTTTTTATTTAGTATTTCTTCTGCTTCTTATTCTTCTTCAGTCTTTTAACATAATAGTAAATTCCCATTTTTATATCCAGATTGCTTCCTCCTTGCCATTCTCTTTCTTCTCTTCTTTTGTAATGCCTGTTAAACAGATGAAGTTTCTGGATCTAGTGTCCATAACTTTTCTCTAATATTACCTTTTCTCTAATAACTTATTTTCTTTCCTTTTTGACTTATATTCTGGGAGAATCCCTTTAGTCTGTCTTCCAGCTCACTAATTCCTCAGTTATGTTCATTCTGTTCATCAACTGAACTTTTCTTTTTGACAATCATATTCTTATTTTCTATGTTTTCGAATTAGTTCCTCTCTTAACTTCCTGTCTTACCCATTTGAGGATATTAATTCTGTTGTAAAGTGTTCTTCTGTATGCTTTATAAACTATTTCGTATGGTCTAAGTTCTTTTTGTTGAGTAGCCATGAGTACTTAAGTGTTTAAATGTTGAGTGATTCTTGGTTAGGCTCTTTGTATTTGAGATGGATGTGGATCATGTATGGGTTTTGTTCTTGTTTTTACAGTTTCCTATTTTAATCTGTCTCTAGCATAACAGAGGATGAATAGAATGTGCTCCCAGGTTGAGAATGCCAGTAGTTGTCTTCTGGGAGTAGGCTTCCTTGTGCCTTGGGGAATTCAGTAAGGGTCACTGTCTGAGTTCTTGAATTATATTTTTATAAAGAATTTCTATCTGTAATACAGATTAGTAAAACTATAACTCCATGTTTTGTTCCTACATTTTCTTTGTTTTTATTAATCTGTTTGTTTTCTGATTTTTCATTTATTCATCTTATAAAGTTTCTTGACTACTTCCTTTTCCATTTGTTAAGCTTACTGTTATCCTCTAGGCAGTTTCTTTCTTTGTTCTTGAAACGCAACAAAGCCATTAAAGAGTTCTATCTTATCTCAGATGTTTTCTTATATAAACCTATAGAATGTAATTCTGATGTTTAAATTTAGATTTTAAATTTTAGCAGCATGTTATTCATGGCATTATTTGAAAGCCAGTTTTTTGTTAACTGCAAGTATATTGCCCACATTTCAGATTATCAATGAAAGATTTCAAGTTTTTATTGACAATTCACATTATTTACTTAACTAAGGACTTTTTCATTTAAATATTATATAAGGTATCTAAAATAGTCAAACTCATAGAAGCAGAGAATAGGATGGTGGTTGCCTGGGGCAGAGGGGAGGGGGAAATGGGGTATTGTTGTTCAGTGGGCATAAAATTCATGTTATGCAATATGAGTAAGTTCTAGAAATCTGCTCTACAACATAGTGCCTATAGTTAACAATACTGTATTGTATACTTTAAAATATAAAAGAGTGGCGCGTGGGTGGCTCAGTCAGTTAAGCGTCTGACTCTTGGTTTTAGCTCAGGTCATGATCTCATGGGTTGTAAGATCGAGCCCCGTGTCGGGCTCCACACTCAGCAGGAAGTCTGCTTGAAAATTCTCTCCCTCTGCCCCTACCTCCCTTAAATAAATAAATAAATCTTTAAAAATAATAATAAAATAATATATAAAAGAGGATAGATCTCATATTAAATGTTCTTATCAAAAAAAGACAAAAACTCCACTACAAAGAAACACAAGGAAACTTTTTAAAGTGATAGATATATTTAATGCTTTGATTGTGACGATGTTATAAAGGGTGTACATCTAGATGTAAACATTAAATGAGTGCAATTTTTTGTATATCAGTTATACCTCAATAAAGCTAAAGAAATAAAACATTCATTTACTGTAATCTTACCAGATCTAGAAGAGAAGTTACCAGTTAGTTCCAGGAAAGGTGAGCGCCAACAAATTTATAAACTGGTGCTTTTTTAAGCTTTAGTACTAGTACATCAGTACAAAAGCCTTAAGAAATTATGCTTTTTTTTCCCAGCAGTGAGAAAGAAGATTTAAGCAATAGAGTTACAGAAGCTAGTTCACTTCTAGCTTCTTCCTAAGAAAACCACAGTAAAATTGGTGAAGCTCATTATGCATCAAATACACTCCTTTCATTTAAGCTGCACCTCAGGTCTCCACTTGTTAAGTGTAACTAATCGAGTAAGTGTGCACAAGGAAAGGTGTTATTGTTAGTGTAACTAATCGGGTAAGTGTGCAAGGAAAGGTGTTGTTGGCATTCATAGTTTTGTTTAAAATAAAAATGTAACATTTCCCCATTTTTATTCTACATATGAAATTAAAATACAGACTTTCTTTGGCAGCCTATCCTTTTGGTCTTTAAAATACTTGAAACCTAACTCCAACTCTGTGAAAGGGGAGTCCTTAGTTAATTGATTTTATTAAATTGTTTACTGTGTAATAACTCTCTGATCTGTACATCTTATCATTGACTGTTTTCAGTATTTGAGTCAAAACCATTTGAGTGAAAGAATATAAGCTCAAAATAGGCAATTGCTGGTGTGGGGCTCACACAAAACCAAATACCCTGGGTAGGAAGACTTCATGCATGCAACAACTTGGTGCCAGTTGGAAACAAGATGATGAGAAGCCATGGTAGAAACTAGATTTGAAATACCTTTACCCAGAATTTTCAGACCAAGCGTCTCTGTTTCCAAGAAAAGTCTTTGGAAGCCAATTAAGTTCATGCAGGAACAGGGAAGCTGCCTCCAGGGAAGTGTAATGACTACTGAAAGAGCCAAGTCAGTGTTAAGTACCTGATATGTGCAAAGGACTGATACTAAAAGCCACTAAATATGATCCCTGTCTCCAAGAAGGAGTTTATCAGGGTGGTTAATAAACTGCACTTTGGTGTTTGCAGATACCATGGATTTTAGTTCCAGCTCTGCCACTTAATAATTGTCCAACTTGAAGCAAGTATCTCAGTCTAATTCTAAGCCTCCTTTTCCTCATCTTGAGTAAAATGAGATAATAATAATAATACCTACCTAGTTTCCCCCCCTCTGATTACTTTATTTTATTTTATTTTATTATGTCATGTTAATCACCATACATTACATCATTAGTTTTTGATGTAGTGTTCCATGATAGTTTTAAGGATTAAATGATAAAATACATGTGAATTGCCCAGAACAATTACTGGTACATCTTAAACACTCAATTTATATTAGCCACAAAAATGTGTCCTTGTTACTGCAGTCTTGTTTGAGAAACAAGATTTATACACAGGATAAGTCAAATTAATAGTACATTATTAGTTATCACTGTATATTGCAAATACTATAGGAAATAAGCCTTCTCTGATCACACTATATAAATAATGTACATGTGCACATTCCCTCAGCAAGCTGTTTGTTGCCTTCCTTGTGCTATTCACAATCTTCAATCTTTTTTACTAGCTTCTTACCTTACTACATGGTAAGCCCTTTTAATGCAAGGGCCATGCTTCTCTTATTAATTTCTTGCACCCCCAGCACCCTAATACAGAGTAGACACTCAATAAATATTTATTGAATGTGCAAATTAGAAGGGAATTATTGTTGGCCAGCATTATTAACAAAGCAGCATCGTGGAGAAGATGAGATTTGAAAGGGATCTTGAAAAAGGAACAGGATTTGGTGGGACAGAAAGAGGCAGAAAGGGGTTGGGGTTGAAGAAAAAGTGCTATGTTAATAGGCATGAAATAACTAAAACACAATAAGTATACACAATGAATAAGAATTTTTCACACCTCTTCATTTTACAGATGAGAAAAATAAGACCCAGATAGTGACAGTGTCAGGGTGAGAATCCATGCTTGTGGTATACCATGTCACTAACAGAGCTTACAGTATAATGGAGGAGACTAGAACCCATGACCTTAGGCTGTCAGTTCCATGAAGGAAGAATTAGAGAGGTAATGACAAGCCAGAAGTCTGCTTAGCAAACATGTGCTATCCAAGCCCAAAGCAATAAGGAAAACAAGAGACAGAAAAGAGGAATCATTATATTATGTTTTATCATGCTCTTTTAGGTTGGATGTGAATATTTATAGTTACAGTAAACACAGAGGCAGGTGGAGAACTGGTGAAGGTAGATACAACACTTTGGTATACTGTAACTCAAAGTCCATGATATCACACTGGAACCATACATCAATGTAAAAAGCAAAATGTGCTTTATTTTTAGATACTCTTTATGAAAAAGCAGACAGGTTCCATAGAACCTAGGGATGATCAAAAACTTACCTGGGATACTTTTGAAAATGAAGGCTCTGTGTATACTCTGTGGCATTAGGTAGCCTCATAACAAATCATACGCAGAAAAGCCATAGACAAATCAACCTTTCAGAAGTGGGCTGACGGTTTCTGACAGCAGTATAAAGCCGTCTTTCAGAGCCAGTAATTCAGTCAGGCCCATCTGAATCATTTCCTCTATAAATTGTCTTTAGTGGGATACAAGAAAAAGCACCAGTGAACTAATTATTATCCCTTCTTTGTCATCAGAGTGGCCTAGGTCAAAAAAACGCCACCTTAAAATTAATTTCATAATTTTTTATCTACCTGAGATTATTGTTATTTTCTTAAAATACAGCACATTTGTGTGTGATCTGGGTTTTTTTTTATATGTATGGATCCAGAAAATCAGTATAATAGTAAAAATAAATTTATACCTCAGAATTATTTTAGAGTCTGTGATTTATTCAATCAAATATTTTGACCAAGTTAACTATATTATTCATTTGTAATAGACCAGTAGATATAGCTTTAGTCTTTTAATTATTTTTCCTTCCCTTCACTTGAATAAAAAATTATATTACATAATGAATTAAATCATAAACCTGCGTATTCAAAATTGGTCCATACTACAACTTTGTATTAATGATGCAGCTGATGAAAATAAGTATCAATAACCTAAAGATGCATGGTGCTAGGGACAAAGGTGGCATTTTACATTTTTATTAACACTTGTAATTTTCTCCTGCTTGATTTCTTTTAGGCCAAGCCCAATTTCTTCTAAACCATGGGTCAGTGAGCTCATGCTGATTCTCATATGAATGATGGGCTTGATTTTGCAAAGATATCACCAACTACCAATACCCAAGTCTAGCTACCATCATTATAAACAACCTAGAATAGAACAGTATGAATTTGAATGCATTATTTTCTTTCATTTCACTAACTATAGCAATCCTGGACACCATCAGAATTGTGTATATTTGTGAAGCATTACATTTTTAAATGTTATTAATGTGATAGTAACAAAATAGCATAAAACAAGCAAAATATTACCATGTTATACATATTTGTTATCTGTCCTTATTAAACATTACAGAAAAAAAAGAATATACTTTAATTTAAATGATCTTAATAAGGTAAAGTTTTGTATTAAATCCTCTCTTACAACCAAATGTAAGTTTAAGAACAACAGGGTTTCACCAGAATATGATGCATATCTGCTTTAGTAGCTTTTCTACATTCTCCCAAATGAAAACAATATTATATTAATAAATCATAAGAGGCTTCTATTAGCTTGATAAATAAGTATGTTTAAAATACAAGTTAGAAAGGGATTTGTTTAAACACGTTAAGTCCTTATCATACTATTCTAGTGATGTCAAATATAATTTTCATTTTTAAAAGATTTTGGTTAGAAATTTAATCTTTGAAAATATTAATAACAGCTTACAGCAGGTAAGCTATAAAATAACACTGGATGCTGTCTATTTAGTTTCTGGTTGAAAAAGCACAGCAGTACTTTAGTTCATTACCTTTGAAAAAAACAGTAACAAGATAATACAGCTGCCTCTGATTAAGATGTAAATTCTTTCTAATTAGAA
Organism: Neomonachus schauinslandi; assembly: GCF_002201575.2. Classification (NCBI taxonomy): domain Eukaryota; kingdom Metazoa; phylum Chordata; class Mammalia; order Carnivora; family Phocidae; genus Neomonachus; species Neomonachus schauinslandi. Next base: position 27,833,044 of record NC_058413.1, on the reverse strand, counting down.
TGTAAATTCTTACATTTAAATGAAGACATCAATTGTCAGGATGCCATATGATATCTTATTCCACCTTGCCTGAATGAAGCCCTCACTGCTCATCTATGGCACTAAAATAGTTTTGCAATCCCTTTGTTCTCTGATTCTTGTAATATTCTCTCTTCATGTTCCCTTTTCACATTGCTTTTGTTTGTTTTCCCCCTTGCATCTGATATTGTTGTGCCTTGGGATTTTGCAGAAATTTGGAATGAAAATTGAGTTCAGTCAGTGCCAGTATTTGCTTGTGCCTCAATTACTTCTGCTGAATTTTCCTCAATGCAAATCAGGCAGGTTGCATAAAGTGGTGCATGTATTTGAAATAATTAATTTTCCGTAAAATGATGGATCAAGTCCAATCAACCTTCATGAAATCTAAATAATAGAATAGAGAATTAGAAATTAATTAACATTTTGTGTTGTTAATACTTTATAGTATAAACTAGCAATAGTAAGTTTTACTGTTGATTCTAACTTTTTCTTTATTAAGTGTTGATGAAAACCTTCTGCCTCAATCATTTCTTTCCAGAAATATGCTAACAAGGAATCCTGTATCAGTAACACTGAAGCAGAGGTTTCAAAGATTATATAAACAATTAACAAGTGAGTTGACTTGTTTGTGCTTTTCTTTACCAAGCAATAGTGAAGTTTTATCTTGAATAATGTACACCAGCTTATAGAAATCTGCTGTTATATTGGATAATGCCATTAGCCTCTGGGCATAGTATCATACCTTTCTTTTATATCATGTTTCTTCAGCCAAAAGAGGTATAGCTTTAGAGGCAAACCAGTCCAACCAACCTTAGAGTGCTAGGGAAGGAGAAACCTACAAATTGAATGCTTTAGTGATACAAGGGTGTCTCCCTAGCTTTTTTTTTTTAACTTTTTATTATAGATAGCTTCAAACATATACAACATAGAGACAAATATAATAAATTTTATGTACCCATCAACCATCATCAATCATCAAGGAGCTAACAGGGAAATAAAACATACAAGCCTGAAGTAATCATGAATAACATGCAAATAATAGAGAATAATGCACAATAGAAGCTAAAATACAATTAGAGAACATTAGTGCTATAGATGCTTGGAAAACATTAGTCTGTGTTGAACAGGCAGAGAAGAACATTCCAGGTAGAGTAGAGATGCCATAAGAAGAGATTTAGGGATGAGCAAAGTGGAGTGCCTGGGTGGCTTAGATGGTTAAGCGTCTGCCCTCGGCTCAGGTCATGATCCCAGGGTCCTGGGATGGAGCCCCGCATCGGGCTCCCTGCTCAGTGGGGAGTCTGCTTCTCCCTCTCCCTCTACTCCTCCCCACCCCCACTCGTGCTCTCTCTCTCATAAATAAATAAAATCTTTAAAAAAAAATAAGGAAAAGAAAATACATTTAAAAAAGGAATGAGCAAAGTCTGTGATAGTATAGAAAAGACTGGCATGATTTAAGCAGAAGTTTCATGTTTGTAAAAGTAGTTAAGTTTGGTAACATAGGGGATTTGAGAGCCAGGCAATACATTTTAATACAAATCAGCGGGGTGCTTGGGTGGCTCAGTCATTAAGCGTCTGCCTTCGGCTCAGGTCATGATCCCAGAGTCCTGGGATCGAGCCCCACATCAGGCTCCCTGCTCGGTGGGAAGCCTGCTTATCTCTCTCCCACTTCCCCTGCTTGTGTTTCCTCTCTTACTGTGTCTCTCTCTCTGTTAAATAAATAAAATCTTTAAAAAAAAAAAATACAAATTAGCCAAAGACGTAATTTAGGCTTTGGAGTGATATTATCAAAAATACCTTCTCTGCCCAAACAAAAATCTCTCCTATTATAATTAAAATCCTTTCGTTATTTTTCTCTTATCATGTTCACAAGTAGAAAGACATTTCTAGTTACTAAAGAATGGATTGCAAAGAAAAAAATGTCTCTAATCCAGCTAATTAAAATAAATGTTATTAATGAATCTGTAATAAGTTTTACTATATTGCATTTTACTTGACTTCTGTACCCAATACAATCAAGAGAAATGTCACTGTTATTATTCATATAGTCCCTTGAAAGTTGTTTAATTTTTTTTTTAAGATTTTATTTATTTATTTGACAGAGACACAGCAAGAGAGGGAACACAAGCAGAGGGAGTGGGAGAGGGAGAAGCAGGTTTCCCGCTGAGCAGGGAGGCCGATGCGGGGCTCGATCCCAGGACCCTGGGATCATGAACTGAACCGAAGGCAGCCTCTTAACCGACTGAGCCACCCAGGTGCCCCAAAAGTTGTTTAAAACCACGATATATAGGGGCACCTGGCTGGCTCATTTAGTAGAGCATGCAACTCGCCGTCTTGGTGGTCTGAGTAGAGGTTACTTTAAAAAAAAAAAAAATGACATATTTGTTTTTGCACAATTCTAAATTCGTGGTATTATTTACGTACGGTATTAGTTTCCCATTGCTACTGTAACAATTATCACAAATTTAGCAGCTTAAACAATATAAATTTACTGTCTTACAGTTCTGGAGCCCAGATATCCAGAATGAGTCTTACAGGACTAAAATCAAGGAGTCAGCGGAGCTGAGTTCCTTCTGGAGATTCTAGGGGAGAATCTATTTCCTTGCCTTTTCCAGATCCTAGAGGCTGCCTGCATTCCTTGGCTCATGACCCCATTTCTCCATCCTCAAAGCTAGCTGGGTCAGGCTGAATCCTTCTTACACTGCCATCTCTCTGGTTCTCTCTCTGCCACTGTTTTTTGTTTTTTTTTTTAATTTTATTATGTTATGTTAATCACCATACATTACATCATTAGTTTTTTATGTAGTGTTCCATGATTCACTGTTTGTGTATAACACCCAGTGCTCCATGCAGTACGTGCCCTCTTTAATACCCATCACCAGGCTAACCCATCCCCCCACCCCCTCCCCTCTAGAACCCTCAGTTTGTTTCTCAGAGTCCATAGTCTCTCATGGTTCGTCTCCCCCTCCAATTTCCCCCCCTTCATTTTTCCCTCTCTCTGGCACTTTTAAGGACCCTTATGATTACTTTGGGCCCACTGAAATAAATCTGGAGAATCTCCCTATTTTAGGATCAACTGATGAGCAACCTTAATTCCATCTGTGAGCTTCATTCCCCTTTGCTGTGTAAAGTAACATATGACAGGTTCCAGGGATTAGGATGTGGTCATCTTTGAGGGGCCATTCTGCCTTTCATACATTTATTTCATATTTGCTCACAGGAACCACTTTGATAGACCATAGAGCCAGAACTACTTCATTGGCTCAAAAAGGAATTCTTTCTCTGATTTAAAATAAACTAATATTTATCATTTTAGCTGATTTTGAGGAAAAGAAAAAAGAGAAATTAGACTAAGTACTACAAATTTCAACAAGCACACAACCAAAGATTAGCATTTTTACAAAATCGTATGCTAAAACCAATCCTTGTAGACATGACCAAAAAATTGTGTTTCGAGGAAGGGAGTAAGAAACTAGCTTTTTTTTTTTTTCTTTTGAGTACCTTTCTGTGGCAGACACTAAATATATATTTTACAGATATTACTACCTTTTAATCTTTAAACACTCCTATAATTAAGTATATTTTCCTCCTTTTAATGATCAGCAAGCTGAAGCCAGATCACTTTAGGTATTCCCAAAAGATACAGTTAACAGGAGATCCCAAAATTTTCATACTACATACACCATGCTAAATTCTGTGAAATGTGAATTGTATCTATCAATCAAGAAATGTTTTTTCAGAGGACCAAGGTGTTCAAAGTGTTATGGAATCAACTAGCAAATATGAAACATAATCCCTGCCTTTAAGGAATTTATAATCCAGTTGGAGAAATAAGGCAAACCATAGGGAAGTAGTGTAACATCATGCTTTAAGCAAAGATTAAGACAGCCTTGATTTAGAATCCTTGTTCTTCTACTACTTAATCTTTTACTATATTTGAGCCTAGCTTTCCTTTCCTGCCTCAGAAGGTTGTTACAGAGATTAAGTATACATGAAACCACTTAGCCCAGGTTCTGGTATATAGCAAGTACTCAGTAAATAGTAGCTGCAATTATTGTAATAAAATTCTAATAGTACAAGGGCTGAGTTAATGATTACCCAGTCAAGGGATATAGGAGTTCAGTGGAAGAAAGGCTAATTATAAGATGAGTGATTTCATGTTAAGCTTGCAGGTATATACAAGGATTTCTTATATTTATGAATGTGGTTAAGTGCTCTAGCTCTGGAAAAGAATACCCGGTTTCAAATTCCATCTCTTTACAAATTGCCTGTTCCTCAGGTTCCTCATTTGTATAATAGGGATCAATATACTACCTACATCATGGGGCTAAATGAGAGAATTAAATGAATATGCAAAATGCTCAGATCAGTATCTGGCCCATAGTAAGTGCCACATAAGTGTTATTATCAGTATCAAGGATACACCTTGTATAGCCCATCCTCAGTGATCCATTGTGGGTGACAGCAACAGTAAAGAGCACATGGAGTCTCAGTTTCCCATAGCCATAAGTGATTTGCACAGCTGGACAGCATCACTGGTAGGATGGACATTGGATGAGGATATAACATATGCCTACAATGTTCTTAGCAGTATGCTTTAGGCAATACAAAATGGCAAACACTCTTTATTTCTACCAACCTCCCTGGCTAGGCGAGAAGACAAAACTGATGGTGGATGAAATAGAGACTAATTAAGTTCTAAAATGAGGGTGAACTGACTTCTAAGTACAGTAAATCAGAGAAAGAAGAAGTCATTATGGATCATATCACCTTACTAAAGAAAGTAGGACTTAAACTAGACCTGGAATAATGGGTGGGATTTTATTGACTGGTGAGAAGATGATAGACAATTCTGAACATAAAAAACTGCCCCCAGCCTGAAGTATCATGCATCCTTTGTTCTAACCTTTCTCCCCAACTTGTTAAATAAACAGTGACAAAGAAAGGAGAGAGCAAATGAGGAGACCGCAAATGCCGTAAGCCCATGGAATCATAAATAAATGTGTTTTATATTGAAGGAATTTAAGAACAAGGAATTCATGGATAGAATTTAGGTGTTCCAGAAACTTGGATGGAAGAGAATCTACATCTTTATTTTCCCAACCTCCCACTGAAATTTAGTATTTTCTTAATTATGAATATAGGCAATAAACTATAATTCACATTAGCACAGATTTCTTTCATGTAAGATTATAACTATACAGGTATCTCAAAATACCATTTATATTCATCTCCTTTGGTATATATATATAATATATATATTATATATATATATATATATTAGGCCTACTGCTGTTCTTACTATTTTATTGTTAATTGAAAAAGCACAGATATTACTATATCAAAAATGAGCTTATTATTCGATAACATTTCAATGCAATCTGTTTCTTTTGTAATTCAGTGTATTTCATTTTATACATTTAAAAGCGTTATTCTGAAAAGGAGTTCATAGATTCTATCACATTGCCAAATGAGTCCATGGCACTAGAATAGTGCTTCTGGGAATATATCGTTTTTTTAGGTAACCACATCCATAGTTGACTCATACTGAGCTTACAATCAACTAAAATCCCTTTTCTGAACATGTTAATGCTATATTTATTCCCTAACATAGGCAACTAGCATTACTATCCAGCCAGTGGCTATAACTGACTGACAAATATGCAGTTCTTAGAATAGCATTTTGTTTATAAATGTTTATTTATTTTTAAATGTTTACCTACCTAAATATAGGACTTAATATTAAACATCTAAAGTGATATCTTACAAGATATTTTCTATATGCAGATAGAACTGCTAAAAATTACATATTTCTTTTATTCCTGGTTTTATTAAGATATAATTGACATATAACATTATATTAATTTAAGGTGTACAACATGATTTGATATATGAACATATTGGGAAATGATTACCGCAATAAGTTTCATTAACATTTCTTACCTCACAGTTACAAAACTATTTTTTCTTGTGATGAGAACATTTAGGATTTAATCTCTTAGCGACTTTCAAATAGACAGTACAGTATTATTAGCTGTAGCAACCATGCTGTACATAACATCCCCAGTATTTATTTATCTTATAACTGGAAGTTTGTACCTTTTGACTACCTTCACCCATTTCCCCCACCACCACCACCACCCCTCTGGCAATCTGTTGTGTTTCTATGAGTTCAGTTTTTTTAGATTCCACGTGTAAGTGAAATGAAACAGTATTTGCCTTTCTCTGTGTGACTTATTTCATTAACATAATGCCTTCAAGGTCCATCCACATTGTCACAAATGGCAGGATTTCCTTCTTTTTTTATGGGTGAGTACTACTACATATTATATATGTGTGTGTGTTTATATACCACATTTTCTTTATTCATCTGTCAATGAACTATTAGGTTGTTTCCAATCTTGGCTGTTGTAAATAATGCTGCAGTCTTAAAATGAGGGTGCTGATATCTCTTCAAGATAGTGATTTCATTTCCTTTGGCTATATACCCAGAAATGAAATTCCTGGATCATATGGTAGTTCTTTTTTTTTTTTTAAAGACAAGGTGAACCATCCCTTTCTTTATGTATGAGTGAATTCTTCGTATATTTTGGAAGTTAACCTTTATCAGATATATGATTTGCAAACATGTTCTCCCATTCCATAGGTTGCCTTTTCATTGTGTTCATAGTTTCCTTTGCTGTGCAGAAGCTTGTTAGTTTGATGTAGTCCCACTTACTTATTTTTCCTTTTGTTGCTTTTGCTTTTAGTGTCAAATCCAAAAAAATCATTGCTGAGACTCACATCAAGGAGCTTACCCCCCGTTTCCTTCTAGGAGTTTTATGGTTTCAAGTGTTTAATCCATTTTAAGTTGATTTATGTGTATGGTATAAGATAAGGGTCCAGTATCATTATTTTCCATGTGGCCATCTGGTTTTTCCAGCACCATTTATTGAAGAGACTATCCTTTCCCCATTGTATATTTTTGGCTCCTTTGTCAAAAATTAATTGACAACTGGGATGCCTGGGTGGCTCAGTCAGTTGAGTGTCTGCCTTTGGCTCAGGTCATGATCCCAGGGTCCTGGGATTGAGTCCCTCATCGGGCTCCTTGCTCGGCGGGAGCCTGCTTCTCCCTCTGCCTGCCACTCCCCCTGCTTGTGCTCTCTCTCTCTCTGACAAATAAAATATTAAATAAAAAAAAAATAATTGACTACTTATGTGTGGGTTTATTTCTGGTCTCTCTATTTGTTCCATTGATCTATATGTCCATTGTATGTTAATGCCATACTGTTTTGATTATGACATAATCATAGTTCATCATAGTTCATAATATATTTTGAAGTCAGGAAGTGTAAATGCCTCCAGCTTTGTTCTTTCTCAAGATTGTTCTTCCTATCCTGGTTCTTTTATGGTTGCATACACATTTTAGGATTGTGTGTTCTATTTCTGTGAAAAAAATGCCATTGGAATTTTGATAGAGATTGCATTAAATCTATAGATTGCTTTGGGTAGTGTGAACATTTTTAACTATTAACTCTTCCAATCCATGAGCATAGAATTTCTTTCCATTTATTTGTGTTCTTCAGTTTTTTTCATTAATGTCTTTTAGTTTTCAGTATACAGATCTTTTACCTCCTTTGTTGAATTTATTCCTAGGTATTTATTCTTTTTGATGCATTTGTAAATGGGGTTGTTTTTCTAATTGCTGTTTCTGATAATTTGTTGTTAGTATATAGAAGTGCAGTTTTTTTGTATATTGATTTTGCATCCTGCAACTTTGTAATTTGTTTATTAGTTCTAAGAGCTTTTTGTGGAGCCTTTAGGGTTTTCTATATATAGGGTCATCTCTTCTGCTAAAGTAGAGACAGTTTTACTTCTTCCTTTCTGATTTGGATGCTTTTTATTTCTTTTTCTTGCCTAATTGCTCTGGCTAGGGCTTCCAATACTATATTGAATAAAAGTGGCAAGAGTAGGCATTTTAGTCTTTTTCCTGATCCTGAAGGAAATGCTTTCAGCTTTTCACTAATGAGTATGATGTTAGCTGTAGACTTGTCATATGTGGCCTTTATTATGTTGAAGGACATTCCCTATACCAGTTTGTTGAGAGTTTTTGTTATGAATGGATGTTGAATCTTCTCAGATGCTTTTTCTGCACTTATTGAAATGATCATATGATTTTTACCCTTCATTTTGTTAGTGTGGTGTATCACGATTGATTTGCAGATATTGAATCATCCTTGCATCCCTCTAATAAATCACACTTGATCATGGGATATGATCCTTTTAATGTACTTTCTAAATGCAAATGAATCTGCCAAACAAGAATTACATATTTCTTCTAAAAACAGAGGTGCTTTTTGGTTTGTTTTGTAGGGTGGGAAACAGAGAATGACTGTTCTGGTTATTATTGCTGTATAACAAACCACCACAAAAGTTATTGAGTAAAATGGTCATTTTACTACATCCAGAGCTTCTGTGGATCAGGAATTTGAGCAGGACACAGCAACTATGCTCAATGGATGTACTGTTCCATGATAGCTAGGTCCTCAGCTAGAAAGATTCGGTGACTAAAGCTAGGAATCAACTAGGAGCACCTTCCCTCACATGTCTAGTGGTGCATGCTGGCCATCAGCTGGGACCTCAGTTGAGGCTGTCCTCCCTGTATGTAGCCCTCAGAGCACATGGCCTGGGCTTCCTCACAGCATGGAGGCCTCATCTTACATGGCAGTTGAATTCCTTAGACAGCAGCTTAGCTTCCAAAAGTGAGTGTTCTAGAAAACAAGGTAGAAGCTGCCTGGCCTTTTATGATCTATTATAAAGCATCACATCTGGCACACTTTATTGATTGAAACAGTCACCCAGATTAAAGGAGAGAAGATATAAAACTGCCACTTGATCATACTTTGTAAGATCACTTTGTACAACAGCATGTGGAATGGGTGATGCTGTGCAGTTGTCTTTGGGAACTATAGTCTGTAAATAGGTGGAAAACTATGGTAGTATTTGAACCTGTGGTCGCCAATGTCACCTGTCAATAATTATAGATGAAATATCATTTATGTAAATGACCCAGATTTGAAGTTGAGGTATATAACTATGTTATCTATCATTCTAGTAATGAAATTTCTCATTTTATTAGGGTTGCAGGGGAGGTGTTTTCCAAATCTGAAATTTTGATTTTTCCAAAACTTGTAGCTTTGTGTGTTCCTCAGCAGAAAATCTGAAAGTCACAAGTATTGTCTGACATATATAATGACGGAGAAAAAAGGTTCCATATTTTCTCCACTAAAAGTTTTGATGTATAATGGAACCCCAAGGGTAGATTGTACGGTATGTGACTTATACTGCAATAAACCTGTTTTTTAAAGAATCATAAATTTTAGCTAATGATATGCATGCCAGAGTGGTTAGAGGTAAAGTGTGCTGATATCTTAGAAATTCACCAAAAATAAGATAGTTGGGTGGCTAGATAGATGTTTAGAGAGGTGATAAATCAAGTATAGAAAAAAGTTAATTGTACAGTTTAGATGGTGGTTATATGAATGTTATCCTAAAAAATTCTCTTAATTTTCCTATATGTTTGAAATTTTTCACAATAAAATACTAGGAAAAATCAGGAGACAACACTACACAACCAGTGTAGTATCAGGTAGAATGGCTTAAAAAAAAATTTTTGTTCTTTTCAAGTTTTCTTATTTTCTTCATTCAAAGGTCTGACTCGTTTTGATGTTAACTACTACATCACCTATTTTTATTCAAGCAATTGGACAATTATGTGGTAAGAGAGGAAGCAGAAGGGAAGTTAGACACAAAACCTCACCACAGTTCTGCGACTATAAAACCAGAAACGTTCAAGACAAGTAATTTTAATTAACCAAATTTTACCACTAGAGAAACTAAAACTCTACGCTGAATGTGTAAACAGAGTATGATCTGCATCTCAAATGCTGTTTGCCTTGCTAAAATCTTGCACCTCTTTTTTCTCTCGAGGCAATTACTTTTAATTTTTTTCCTTTTCTTTGACCTCAGCAATATGTTCCCTGTTTGCATTATTCATAGAATCATGAAGGGTCACTGTCGTCTGCCCAATCCCGAAATAGTTTGGCGCTTTTTCGAATTGGTCCGCTTGCATTGTATTGAAGCGGTAACCCGCTGACGCAGGCACTTACTCCAGCAATCTTGTGCTCCACTCAGGCCAGAAAAAAAAAAGATAAAAGGAATGAAAGTGTCTTTCAGTTGCTAAGCAAAGGAGTAGCTGGTAAGGAATAATAAAGCTTTGGAATTTCTAAGTCCTGTAGTAAAATTTGTATGAATTGAAACATTTAATACCTTCACTGAGGATAGTACTAACTGATCAACTGACACCACTCAACAGAACAACTCAACTTTTAAAAAAAAATGCCCTTCTTACATGTCCATCGGTAACTGCTACTGTGACATGCTAGGTAGAACCCTTGCACTTAAGAAACATTAGGCACCATAACTAGGAAGAAAAGTTGGAGAGGACACCAGGGCATGAGCAGATTCGCACTGCAAGATAAAGCAAAAAAGACGATAAGTGCCAAGGACCAGATGGAATGAAATCATGTTCCCCTGGCTCTCTTGCCCAACCTGAGAAGCCAGGCCAGGGGAGTTTATGATCGTGGTACAGGAATGGGGGCTATTGCTAATGCTTAAGCTGCCCCATCAGTCAAGATTGCTATTCAATATGCCTGTTACTCTCTATTTTGTATTTAGTTTTGGATTCTTATATGAAACTTGGCAGCTTTGGAAGCTGACTCATATTTTGTTCTGCTTAAGACTTTCACTTCCAAGTACATATTCAGGCTTTGTTTGCCCAGTTTTGTTGTTCGCGTGGTTGAATGCTATCCCTGGAAAGATGTACTTTTGAGCTAGTATGAAGTCAATGACTTCCCTTCAGCATTCATGAGGAAGTTCTGAAGTTTCTGTTTCAAGGCTTTGACATGTCAGCATGTGCAAATCTAGGCTGATGCCAAGATGCCTTATGCCAATAGGTTCCTTTTGATCTTGGTGGGCAAGATTTTCCTTGTGGCTGTTAACCTGTTGCCATTAAAAGAAACAAAATTATAAGATTATGGTCTGTAACATAGGTTATAGGCACTCATATAATTAATACTGTACCACAACACTGTTTTCTGTTTGCTAGAATTTTTAACTGTTTTGGCACTTTTTTGAAAAAAAAAAATCTGTTTTCTAAAACTGCGTTCAACTCCTGATTTTCCATTCAACCCATGATGATGCTTCCTGCCTGCTCAGCTGGAATCTGGATTGGCCTTCTTTCATTCAGCATAGTTTTGAACCAGTGGCAAGGCTTGTTGTGGGGAATATTCGGGGTAGCAAATTCTAATTTGGCAGCACCCCGGGGACATTAATCAATCAGAAAATATAAATGAGCAAATCATTTCTCAGATGAAATGGTTCAATTGAGAATAATATTGAAATGAAAACACCAAAATGTTGACTTGACTACAGTTCATTGGATGCATGGTACTATTGATTTCATTTTTATTGCTTTTATCAGGCTTGCTCTTTAAGTCTTTTTGATTTAAATAATTGGCAATCACTTATTAGCTGTTCTAAGGCTGAGTTCACCTTTACTACTTGCTCCCTGACTGATACCATGGTCCTCTCCATTGCCTTCCTCACTTCTGTTATATCCCCATCTCAGCCTGATACACCATCCCATTGTCAGCAGCTTTCACAATAAATTGTTGCTCCACAGTGTATTATTGATTCAGATTTGGGGTGGAAACTATAATTTAACTGTAATTTATATCATTAGCATAATATAAACATACACAGTATTTCAAATATTTAAGTATCTGAAGTGTTGCTCAATAAAGAGCACACTTATCCAGATTGGCCATTGAAAGGAAGAGAAGACCTCCCACAAAAAACTTTTAAAATATTTGCTTTTGTTGTTTGTTTTCAGTGTTTATTCTTTTGTCCAGAAAGCTAATCATTAAGATTTGAAAATTCAGGAAGGAGGCAGTATTTGATTTCTACTATATAGATTGGGAAGAATGGTAATCTTGAAAATACTGAGTTAGTATGAATTTTTTAAATTAGAGCCATTCACTTTAAAATTCATGTATGAGGGATGCCTGAGTGGCTCAGTCAGTGAAGCAACTGCCTTCGGCTCAGGTCATGATCCTAGGGTCCTGGAATCGAATCCGCATGGGGCTCCTTACTCAGCAGGGAGCCTGCTGCTCCCTCTGTTCTCTCTCTCTCTCTCTCTCTCCCTCCCCCAACAAATAAACAAACAAAATCTTTAAGAAAATAAAATAAAATCCATATATGATGTTTATGATTATCATTATTTATATTCCCATAGTTTAATAACATTATCTATGACTTCTCAATGATAATGCCTAGTAAAAGTGCTTGTTTTAAAGCTTTCTGTTGGGGGTGGTGCCTTGGTGGCTCAGTCAGTTAAGTGTTTGACTCTTGATTTCAACTCAGGTCACTGTGCAATGTTGGAAGCTTTGTCTTAAAGCAGATTTCTAGAAAATAAGATCCTGATTGATTGTAGATACCTTGGGTACTCGCTTGTGATAGGTGATTGCCTTGATCTAGTTAAAGCCTCAAAAGGAACTAGCAAATAAATAGGCCTTTCTATGAAGTAATGTCAAAGAGAGAGAGTAAATAGAAAGCAGAGGGGATTTGTGGATACTCCTAGAATTGCAGCCTTCTGCAGATGTCTCCTCTAACCTTCACTCCGTATTGCCCTGTCCAAGGTTATGCAGCTAATTAATGATAGAGCTGGGCCTCAGACCTTTTTGTACCAGACAAGTAAGTGGAAAGGAAGCTAGCAGGCACCTCTGTTGTATTTTTGGTACATGCTTAGAGAGAGTATGAGGCAGAGAAAAAGGGGGTGTCAACCAGTATCTACTATAATGCCGACCTTATTTTCTTATTGTCTCCCTTATTAAAGGTGATTTTATGTTTCTTTGTGTAAAATACTAATGTTGACTGCAGCCATTTCATTTTAATCATAATTGCTGTTACAGTAACTATTTTAATTAAAATGGCTGTTATAAAATCTTTACTAATTATAGTGGAGGAATTGCTGGGTCAACTTGTCTAACCCATCTCTCCAAAATAGGGGAATTCAAAGACAATATGCAGTGTAATACCTTGATGCCTGTGCTTTCAAATTGCCAGCAAGATAGATTCTAATAACCCTCATTAACTTTATTTGTGAAATTTGAAAGTAACAAGGCCAGAGGCCATGATGGTTACTTCCTCCACTTTCCTTTACTCTGGAGTATAGTATTCCTTTCCTTTACTCTGGAGTATAGTATTCCATATATATGGAGTAAGAGTCAAAGCCAATCTGTTTAATTAGTTTATTGAGGAATCTCAACTCAGGAGGTATACACATTAAACAATTTTCTTTATTCTCATGGTGGCTTTCAACTGTCAAATCTTTTCCTTAAGTATATCTTTGTCATATTTAATAACTTTGGGGCCACTTGTTATTAAAATGAAGCATTGTTTAAAACTTTAACCTCAAATGCAGTTTAAAATGTCATCTGCCCTTTACTCAATGCAGGCTTGAACTGGGATCTTCACTCTTTGAGAGGTTGAAGGGATCGGAGAGCAGAGTCTGGTTATGAAGATTCTGGCTTTCCTGTTTGTAAGACCCAGGTCCTCCAACTTACAGGGCCAGGGAGAATGGAGTGGTAACAGAGTATGTGTTTCTTTACACAGCTGGCCACTCTTACAGTCCTCTGTTGATTATGACTACTTTCCTGACTACCTCTGAAGCAGGCCTCCAAGTGCTGGTCCTCTCGAGGGCTAAATATATGAGTGTTTCAGAGGGCCCGGTAAGAGTGTCCACACCATATTGTTTTCTGATGTCAGAAGACAGCATTTGTGCCCACAGTGGTATGCCTCATCAGCCTCTTGCTGACTGATTTCCCTTACCGAGCAGGCCATCATCTTGGGTAGAGCCCTGGCAAGCTGACTGAAGTGCCTGCCACGTGTCCTCACCAGGCCAATCCATGGCAATGTAGGCTGCTCCCCCAAAACCCCTCTCTCTGCCCTGCTATTCCTCTCTAGTTCTCTCCGCCTTGCTCAGGTAGGCCTGGGCACAGATTAACACACTCTCTGCCTAAACAGATGTCCGTGGGGAATAAAATGCCAATGTTTTCATTTTACAGCCAGTCTTTGAGTTAGTCTCTTGGAGCTCCACCAGCACCTTTGAACTAGCTTCACAGAGTAGAATCTCCTCTCACTATAAGCACTGTATTTCCCACAAAGACCAGTGGCCCCATAACTCTTAGCCTCTTTTCCTCCAACCTCTTACATGCAGGTTGGGGTGATGGCTGTGGTGTATTTTGCTACCATTAGGCTTGGGAGGTGTCTGGGCCCAATTGCTAAGGATGCCTTTAGGCCTCACTTGATCAACGAGGGTTCCATCCTGTAAAAGCACTACTCACCACGCTGTTACAATTATGCTGATAGAAGGAGCAATTTTTAATGCACAGCAAAGTCCTTGAGAAATCCTTGCACACAGTAAAAATTAGATAAATGTTCATTCCTTTGCCCTTTCAAAAAAGGCTGAGATTCCAAGAGAAGGCTTAGCAAAGGAGGAGGTTAGGATATCAAAAGACTTTGACAAAATGGACAGAATTTCAGCCATCGGAACACATGAACAGAGGTTGAGATATGGAAAACTGGAGAGAGATTTGGAGAAAGTGAGTAAACTTTTTGATAGCAGAAAACAGGATATCAGATCAGAAAAGCAGGTTGGGAACATCAAATCAAGGGTTTTTATTGAAGATAGGATTAAGGAATCTAAATCTGGGCACAGTGGAAAGGCTTATCAGGAAAGAAAGTGACATGTTGAAAATGGTACATTTGGGGAAGTTGACTGGTAGGTGACCTGCAGAATGGAGTGGAGGAAAGGAGACCAGAATTATACCAAGTAGTATTGTAAGAGTTTAAAAAGGAAGAAATGAGGGGAGGAGTTGCAGTACAAGAGAGCATGTAGAAAAGGAAAATATAAGCAATATTGGAATCATTTGTGATTTTTGATGACTAATCTTACAGGCTAGGATATGCCAGCATGTTCAAAATGCATGCTGCATGCCACGGTCCTTGTCAGATACACCAAGTCAGCAAAGCATTCTCTGTCAAATGAGCTGAGGAAACGCAGCATAATACTTAGGGATTCATAAAGTAACAGCAATCATAAAGGGGGGAAAAAATAGGACTTCGTTTAATGTAGCATTCCCCAAAGTTGTTTGATTATAGAACTCCCTTTTTTATAACTTCTATCATACAGAGTCAAAATTCAAAAATAACACCTTGAGAACCACTGCACCATGTTATTATGTTATTGAATGTTGATTTGCACATTAATATTGTAATTTTATTTAGTAAACAAAAAACAAAAGTGTAGTTTATGATAAGCTCAATTTCTGAGTAGAAAATACTTCTTGGATTCTCTAAGCTTGAGCTATATCTTTTGAGGCTTGACCTTGTCTCATATTCAAAATGAAATATTCGGGGCGCCTGGGTGGCTCAGTCGTTAAGCGTCTGCCTTCGGCTCAGGTCATGATCCCGGGGTCCTGGGATCGAGTCCCACATCGGGCTCCCTGCTCAGCGGGAAGCCTGCTTCTCCCTCTGCCTCTCTCTCTCTCTCTGTCATGAATAAATAAATAAAATCTTTAAAAAAAAAAAATGAAATATTCTTTCGTAGCATAAGACCAAGAATGAGTTGCTCTAATTTATAATTTTGGGGATTGACTTTTGTGGCTTTAAGAGACCTCTATACATTGGTATCTGTGTCCTCAGCTCTGAGCTCAGAAGAAAAAGGGCTTTATTTTTGAGAGTACCGTTCCCCTTTTAAAGTGAGCACATGTAAAACAAGGATTTTGTTTAGAGAATAACAAGACGAAAACATTCTCATTTATTGTATTGTTACACATAATAAACACTAACTAAAAATTTGTTGGATTATGAAAGTAAGGCAGATAATAATTACACTTTATACACAAAGAAATTTGAGACTTAAAGATGACAGTTTATTGGCTCAGGGTAGCTAGTTTATGATAGAACCAGGACTTGAGAGAATCAGGTCACTTGTTCTTTCTAATAAAGCACGCCTCCTTAAATAATAAAAGATAAAATAACCACTTTTGTTGAATGTCAAGAGGACTTTTCCTTTGTAAATTATTCCAAACTTCTCAGGAGGCCTAGCCACAAAAGCTTTCTGTTCACACTTATTCTTGGACAGAGGTCCCTCCCTTCCACACAATTATTAATGTTGTTGAATGCAGTGAATGTGTCTGTATTGCCTTCACTTTCACTGTATCTTAAAGAATATCAAAGGCTAGTAAACTCTGACTCTCAGGGCAGGAATTACGCCCAGTTGAATAATAAAGAAGCTGAGACTCAGGCAGTGACTTCTCACAGTCACTGGGCAAGTTAATGCCAGGCAGAACACATCTTAAAAGTCTTTTAGCAGAAACACTACATAGCACTGAGCATGCAGAACAGTTCCTCCGAGTACACATCTATTGAATAGCCTCCAGTTCATATACCTCCAGTACATTTTTTCACTTAAACAGATTCATCTATCTCAAAAATAACAGTGCCCATTACGTTATATTTTTTTTTAAGTAAGCTCTACACCCAGCATGGGGCTTGAGCTCACGACCCCAAGATCAAGAATCTCACCCTCTACTGACTAAGCCAGCCAGGTGCTTAATAGTGCCCATTCCTTTAAATCAAGCAAGATTATGGCTATGATATTTTTTAAAGCCTGTAGACAATGCTTATAAAAGCAATAAACTTCAACAATAGAAATATGGCGAAATATGTTTTAAAAGCCATCTGCTTTATATCTTTAATAATGTTCAAATACTAGGTTAATAAAAAGGAAAAACTTCGATTTTGTTTTATCATTTTTCTCATTATATTTTTTGATGTGTCATTAATAAAATCCATTTCAGATATTTTGCTGTGAATATATAGTTACATATTTGTTCATTCTGAGAAGTGTTTTTAATAATAAAGAAGAATATATAATCTATTAAAAGGAAGGATAGTTACCTCAGAGAATGCAACTAGGGAATTGCAAGTAGGGAGGGGCAATTTTAGTTTTTGCTTTATATATATTTTATATTACGTTTTATAGGATATTCATTGATTATAAGCATGTATTACTGTTACAATTTTTTTTCAAAGTTCAAAAAATGGATTTTAAAGAATTAAGGCCTGTAACTAACTTAGTGGGCATGTACACTTTTGTCAGAAAATTAAATATTTCAAACATACAGATACTCTACGAAAGCTTCTGTGTATCCATCACCTAATTATGACAAACAGGAACATTTTAGGGAAGTGCATTTTTTAAAAAGTAAATACCCCAAACTTGCCCTGTTGACCAAGAGTAAACGTGAGTTCTTCATTTTTTCCTGTCTGAATCAGTGGGATAGCAAATGGCATATGCTGCGGGAGCTCCCCGTCTTCCGCCGCAGTGCCCTGCTGCAAAACAGTCGTAACCTTTGGTTGCTGGGCAATGGACAACACAGCAAACCTAGCTCCCTTCACTTCTACATTTATTTATCTAGATTAATGATGTAGACCATCATAAACAAACAAGGTATTTGGTATATAAATAGGGTGGCTAATGCATTTCAGGAAATTTTAAGATTTTCCTTAGTGTTCATGTGTACCTTCGGTGCTTTTAACCTCGAAAAAGATATAGGTTGTTTGGAAACCAAAATTAAAGTTAGATTGAGGGGCGCCTGGGTGGCCCAGTCATTAAGCGTCTGCCTTCGGCTCAGGTCATGATCCCGGGGTCCTGGGATCGAGCCCCGCCTCAGGCTCCCTGCTCAGTAGGAAGCCTGCTTCTCCCTCCCCCACTCCCCCTGCTTATATTCCCTCTCTGGCTGTCTCTATCTCTCTGTCAAATAATAAATAAATAAATCTTTAAAAATAACTAACTAAATAAAGTTAGATTGAAAGAGCACAATATGATTTCCTTACCCCATTGATAAATAATACCATGAATCTTAGGGAGGTATGTTGGGTTTTCTGTTTCAATTGTTTCCTAACAAATAGAAAGAAGTTATAGAATTATTCATTTATATTAAAGCCACAGAATAGTCTTAGCAGAAAGAGGGAAGAATCTCAAGTTATTCTTGGCTCTCTTTTTTTCTACCAAAATTCAAAAGGAAAATCAAATCCAAAAGAATCTTTTAACCAGTAAAACAGAATGTTGTAATTACAGCTAATTTTAGAATGTGCTCATTTATTTGTAAAGGCTAAGAAAGCTAGCGATACAGCATATTTTGAATTTTTATAAGATACTATGTCTACTATCAATTGCGGTGGCTATACCGTACCACATTAAGAGTCCAAAAGCTCCACCATCTCTAAACAGATTGTTTCCACAATTAGTATCTATGTACTAAGTTAGCCATAAAAACACATATCGGTCCATTTCCTCAGGCTCTGAGGTTCTCACAGAAGTGTTGCAAAAGTAATATGAAGTAATAGATAATTATTTTAGGAGTGAAATGTGAAATGTCACCCATGAAAAAATGTCTAATAAAAATAGGGGCATCTGGGTGGCTCAGTCACTTGAGAGTCTGTCTCTTGATTTCAGCTCAGGTCTTGATCTCAGGGTCGTGGGTTCAGGCCCTACGTTAAAATTAAAAACAAACAAACACAATAAACCAGTCACAGAAAGACAGATACTGCATGATTTCACTTCAATAAGGTATCTATCGTAGTCAAGCTCATCAAAGTAGTAGAATGGTGGTTGGCATGAGCTGGCAGGTGGAGAAATGGGGAGCTGCTATTTAATGAGCATAAAGTTTCAGTCATGCAAGTTGAAAAAGTTCTAGAAATCTGCTGCACAATGGTTATGTGCCTATGGTTAACAGTATTATACTGTACACTTAAAAATTTGTCAGGAAGGTAGATCTTGTATTATATGTTTTTTTTTTTACCACCATAAAAAAAGAAACAAAAGTCTAGTTATTTTGTTCTTATACACGAACATTCTCATGACCGACAGGGAATATTAGGATGAGACGGTTTACATTGAATAAGACATGACCAATGAAAATATAGTGAGACAGTTAAAATTCTCTAAGCCTGATGACTTCTGAAAAATATGCATGACTCTACTATATTGAAATGTAGCTTTCACTGCTTATATTTTTATTTTTTTAAATGTGAATTGACATTTATTGTGGAATCAGAGGAATTTTTCTTCACTATTGTATTTTAGCACTTGCTAACTTTTTTATTTGTGATTTGTTCTATCTCAGGGCTACTTCAAATATGATTTTCTCATGGTAGACACATAGAAATTATTTTCTTGACAGGTACAATATGTTCACAATACTTTCTTCAATCTTTCTTTTTGATGTCCAGCGTTGTTAACAGTGACAAACTACTCTGTTTTAAGTGAAATCTAGTAATTTTTATTTTAGTAATAATGATTAATTTTACAGAATCTCTTGTTGAAGTTCATGCTGTGTTATCATTATTCTAAAACTGTGCAACCTACGTGGTTTTTTTTTAAAGAAGTTAAAAATGCCAATACAGAGTGATACTCTAATACCACATGTTTATCTACAAATATCTTAGGTTATATTCATTATTTGCTAAACTTTCTACTTTCTATATACAAAACAAGCACATACTTGCCAGACCACAGGCAAATACATAATTTGCATGATTGATGTAAATGTTTCTATTTAATTTGAACATACAGCACATATTCATCTAAATATTTATCATAGAGTTCCCATTTCCTTAATCATTACTACCAATACCCAAATTCTGAAAATGAAAATGAAGAAAATTTTTCTTTCCAAATTCTTAGACACACTTTGCCCCCAAGCTTTAAAATAGCAAACACAGTTGCCAAGAGAAGCTTTAAGGAAGCCAACTTTATGCCTAGAGGCTATAAAGTTGAAAGAATTATGTATACATCATTCTAAAATTTGTACTGTATTATCTGATTTGGCTATCTGGCCTAAAGTTCACCAGGTAGTTTCCAGAGCTATAATTCATTTTCACTTATGAGACCTTAGTCAGTTAGTGGGAAAAAGGTTTTTTTCCCTCTCTCAAGTTTTTCCAGTAATGCTTCCATGTACCATTAAGCTATTGGCACATTTTACTCCCAGAGGATAGATTTTGTTTGGCATCCTGAGGAATTTTGATATATTTAAGAAGGTGAGAAGTACACATTGGCATCATTTAAACAACATAAGTCTAAACCCAAATTGGCTTTTACATGCCAAAGATATGAAATGTGCCAACTGTTTAATAGTACACAATAACTGTTCAACTACATAAGTTGATTTCAGCAAAACAGTTTGGTATGTGTTTTATCCTGAATCATTTAGATACAATTATGCCTTATGGTGCCTTAATAATAGAGGCAAGTTGTCCATGACTTTCACATAAGCAGATATGAATAATATTGAAATGTTAGTCATACTGTAGTTGAATAAAATATAAGAATATTGCTTTAGTTCAAAAATGCCTCTTCAGCAGCTTCAGTAGCTTCCATGCTGTCAACAAATGTGCAATAGGAAAATCAAGTTTGAGGTTGATGATTATAGACAGTGAACCTCCCAACTTTTATTTTTTTAAAAGATTTTATTTATTTGAGAGAGAGAGAGAGATAGCGAGAGAGAGCACAAGTGGGAAGGAGAGGGAGAAGCAGGCTCCCCGCTGAGCAGGGAGCCCAACGATGTGGGGCTCCATCCCAGGACCCTGGGATCATGACCTGAGCCAAAGGCAGACGCTTAACCGACTGAGCCACCCAGGCGCCCCCCAACTCCTTTTAATAAAGTAAATTTGAGGGGTGCCTGGCTGGCTCAGTCAGAAGAGCATGTGACTCTTGATCTTGGGGTCCTGAGTTTGAGCCCCATGTTGGGTGTAGAGGTTACTAAAAAAATAAAAACAAAAATATCCTCTAGCATTTTAAATCAATAAATAAATCAGTAAATAAAAATTTGGACTTGTAGTGAATTAGAGAAGCACATTACAGATTTTCTTTTTTTAGACTTTTAAATATATATATATACACACTATTCATTTTAACTGGACTGACATTCATTGAGCATATATATATGCTTGTATATATATGGAATGCTGTGCCAGCCATGGTTGGAAAGATAAACATAGAGAAAGGTAGACATAATATAACCTTTTCCTTTAAAACTGCTTTCGGTCAATTGGGGGAAACATGCAGAGAGAGAGCATAAGTAGTAACTCGAACACAGAGCAGATAGTGCTTGTGTTTTAATATAGTTAAAAACCAAAAGTTAGTATGCATAAGAGAGTAAGTATTTACAAGATGGTGGAGCCTATGTTAAAAGGATGGTCTGAGAGCCTCATGTAAGTAGACTTTAAATAATGATCCCCATGGTAGAGGAAGATGGAGAATAGAAGCAAGCATTGGAGGTGGACAGTGTGGAGAGAAGGTAGATTAGAAGAGGTTGAAGTTATATAAATAAGGTTCATTTCTCTCTGTTATCAAATCGAGGGAAAAGGACTAGGTGGGACTTTACATAATATATAGGATATACTCGAGATGATTGTAACATATTAGTTATATGTCCTACATAAAATTCACTTTTTTAAAAAAATTTTATTTACTTACTTGAGAGAGAGAGAGAAAGAACAAGTGTGGAGAGGGGCAGAGGGAGAGAGAGAAACAGGCTCCCTGCTGAGCAGGGAGCCAAGGTAGGGGCTCGATCCCAGGCAGACGAAGGCAAATGCTTAACCGACTAAGCCACCCAAGCATGCCCATAAAATTCACTTTAAGTAACCTGGGGTCACTCCAAAGAGTTAGGCAATCCTTCAGATTGCTGATACTGAGGTGCATTGGGAAATAATGTGACTACCAGTCAGAAGAGACATGCCGTTGGTAGTTAAGTTACCATGGATAGAGAAAAGCTGCAGTAGTTTTAAATATTATCCCCAAATAAAAAGTCACAAAAATAGATGCTCTAAATTTGGCTGCTTGTCTCAAAGGCAACTCTTTATAGTGTGCCCCAGAGTGAGAAGAAGCAGCAGAGGTTTACTTATTTAACAATGATTAATGATTTTTGCAAGCAACCTAGGAGCCACGTAGTCAAAAGATAAGTTAGTACCAAGTCATGAAAACCTTCTTTATATTTAGTGCATAACAGCTTTCCTACAAGATGAAGTGAATTAAAGCATTAAAAATATTACTTAAAGTTACAGTTGGACTATATTCAAAAGAGCTTTTCTTATAATATGCAGAACAGAATACTTTACAGTTGTAGATTACAATTCCTTTTAGAGATAAAAAGCTGAGGATAATTTTAAAACATCCTCCAATTGTTTTCTTTTCCTGGGATGAGCAGATTCTTCAGTTGTGTTTCCTCACCATAGTAGTTCGTATTACTGTCTCTTCCTCTTATACATCTACATAAAGTCCTCTACAGCAAAGTAAACCAAGATCTTATAGCACAGATTTCTGGTTGACATTTACTTTAATGAATACTGACCTATGAATATTATTGGTGTCTTTTTTTCCCCCACACATCAGACTATCCCTGTGACCCTTACGTGAACTTACAGACATAGTAGGGCAGAAAAGGCCAGTAGATAAGAAACAGTCATACATAATGAAATGTCAGCTTATATAGAGTAATCTATGATTATAGCTCAACAAGGAGAATGAATTAGGTCTAGAATAAAGAAGGTACTAGGACTTGGCCAAACCTTGAAATGTGGTAGTATTAGGAAAACACTGAAAGAGGAAGGTCTTCCTGATAGAGAAAAGCGTCAAAAAACAAGGAGCTTTGAATACCAGTGGCACACTTGGAAACAGTGTAGGAACTGGTTTGACTGAGGAAAATTTGTGCTGGGGAAAATAAGTAAGATGGGGATGATTTGTGGAATTCCTTGAAACCCATGGAAGACATGGAGAACCATTGTAGGTTCTTGGCAATATGCTAAAGGCAACATTTAATATATGTCAGTATGATAGAAATATACAGAACATACTGGTGGAGGCAGAGAAATGAGTCAGAGATGCAATTATTTTAAGTATGAGGTTATGAAAGTGTCAAAAACTATAGTAAAAGTGAGTAAGGAAAGAAAGATACACATAAAGTCCCTCCCAGTAAATACCCAACAAGGCTTAGAAACCGTTGAGTTACAGAGTGACTGTGTGAATGTGATAGAAATACAGTTGTTGTCCATGGCCGTGTAGTGATACTGGCTTTCTAAGGAGCCTTCCCCCAGCATCCTGCACCTACATCTTCATACATACTCATCCACACAGCTATTACTCCAGATTGTTTCCTCTGACAGTGACTTTTAATTCTAACAAATGATCTTTAAAACATCCATTATTCAATTTCTGTGTATAGTCCCTCATGAAAACTCGGAGGCTCTTAGGAGTACTTAAACTCGGTCTCTGTGGAGTGTAGGTAAAAAGAGAAAAGGAATTGCACGTGAGAGGAAAAGGAAGGAAAAATGCTCAAAAGTAAATACATCAATTGAACCACATAGTCATTCCTGTAACTAGAAGATAAAACTAAAGAGATGCTTTTATTGAGTATTGCCAGGGCCATTTAGGCTGCTTTATTCCCCGCCAGCTTCTATGAACCTCTATTGACTTTTAAATACTGATGAAGTGTACTTTCTAGAAGCAGACTGTTCGGTGGGTAGTTCTTCCAGGTTTGCTGCGGGCAGAGTGGTGCTTCCAGAAGGGGGCACGAGCTGGTGACGGAACTCGGCCTCAGTATGGGCAGCAGAGGCTCTCAGTGGTTACCAGTAAGGCCTTTCCTGGGCTCCAGAAAAGCTTGAGGTTTTTTTCAGAGCACTCAGACCTCCAGGAAAGCAACTGCTCTCTTCTTAGGACATGGTTAACTCATCCTCCCTCAGAAGCATCTGCTCCTTCCCTGTCACAGTGGTCTGTCCCTCAGGCTACTTGGGATGCAGTCAGTGGTTTTTCAGAGTCCTTGATTGTCATGCCTGAAGGTTCAACCTGACCCAGATGGATGTGACATGTTGCCCTTGTCCTGTTGCTCAGTTCACTTTCACAGGGGTTTTTGTCCAGAAAAAAGTGTTGGGGTTTTTGTTGTTGTTGTTCATTTTTATTTTTATATTTTCTGCTTTCTGCCCAACATCTGCGAGTCCTTGGAAAGTAAGCAGTGTATACTTTCTGATTTCTCCCTCCTGCCAGAGTGTCTTCCTGATAGCATGTTTCTTACACGTCTCATTTAAATGTCTTTTGTGGTGAAATCCAGGCTTTTGTCTTCATTCCCTGTGATTTCCCTGACTGTTCAGTTCTGTGACCATATTTAGTTCCTTGTATTCATGATTCACCTTTCCTTTGTCTAGCCTTTAGGCAGACATACATTTAACTGAAATATGCAAAAAGAATATACCTTTTCTAAAGACCTCCACAGAAGAGAATTCTTCATCCTCCAGTGTTTAATTACCAGTATCTCTGTATATACATCTATTTATAATATGTCTATTTATATATAAACCATATAAAATTTTAGAGGCTGAAGAAATTTAGGAAATCAAGTCCTAATAACCCTTTATTTTATGTATGAGAAGATTAAGTCTCATAGAGGTTTGTGCTATTCACATCCTAAACCCTCCTCAACTCACGGTAATATGTGCATCTTAAATGATGACTTTCTAACAAGTCTACTAGTGGAAATTGGCTTTGGCACCTATTTGTAAAGCTGGCTCTAACTATAGCCAAGAACAAAGCCCAAAGCTCTTTTAAGGGCTTAATTTATTTCAAGCATTAATTAAGTTCTTGCTTTATATCCAGCCCTCTTCCAACTTAAAAATTAATTTCAAACCCTACATACAGTCTTTCTTCCAACCCCCATCAATCATGTGCCCTCTCCCGGGTCTACATTTTGGAAAATCTGGGAGAAGAAAAAGGAACCAAAACCCTAGTGTTAGGGAATAGAAGCATAGGAAATGTAGCTGCTATTAATAACAAATGTCATGGTCCCTCTCAAGCTAAACTGGGAGGAAAAGGAGAAAGACTGCATACCCAGAGTTGGACATTGAATAGACACTTAAGAAATCTTTGAATGAACAAAATGAAATGAATCCATGAACCACAGACCCAAAGCTCCGTCTCCAGCACAACCCCAGCAACCTCTTGAATAGCTCCATTTGATGTCCTAAAGAAACTGGAAATCAAAAACATGTCAAAAACAGAATTAATTACCTTTTCACCCATCTCCAGCCCTTCTAATGTTCCATATCCCTGTGCTTAGCATGAACCCTGCCACCTAAACCACTGAGCTTGGAGTCATCCCCCCCTCTCATTCACACCTTGCCTCCAGTCCTTTAACAAGACCCATCAACTCTACAATATCCCAGATCCAACAGAAAGTCTTTCCACAAAAAAGATACAACATACAGTTTGTCACAATTTCAAGTAATCCCTCTCGTAAAAGCTATGAACAGACAAAGGGAAAACTATTCAGCTCGTCTTACCAAAACTAGACAGGGGTGATACAGGAAAACTATAGATTAGTTTCACTTATGATCATAGGTACAAAAATCCTAAATGAAACACAGTCAGATGGAATTTGGCAGTTTATTCTCTCCCCCTGTCTCTCTCTTTCTCTTCCCCTCCCAGCTCTCCCCCCTCCCTCCCTCTCTCCCTCCCTTCCACACCCACAGACAGACAGACAGACACACACACACACACACATATACACACACCGCATTACTAAGTATGGTTTCTCTCTCATAAAAACAAGAATGGTTTAATACCACAATGCAGAAAAGTGTTTGATAAAATTCAGCACTCATTATTGGTAATTTTTTTAGGAAACCAAGCATAGAAAAGAAGTTCCTATCCTGATAAATGGTGACTCTCAGGAACAAAGAGGAAATATTTTTCTTAATGTTAAACATTTGGAAATGGTCCCTACTAAAATAAGGAGTAAGACTACTCCCTCCAAGTCCATTTAGCATTGTTACTGGAGATGCTAACCGTTTTAATAACATCCCCCCCCAAAAAAATTGGAAAAGAAAATAAATGTTATTAGAACTGGAAAGGACAAGGCCAAACTGTCCTTATTGTCAGATAATGTGACTGCTCATCTGCAAGAGGATCCACAAACTATTAGAGAATGCAACAGCGTTGCCAGATACAAGATCTCAGCCTTGGGACTTACAGTCCATAAAGCCTTGGGTCGTTACATAGCGTATCCATACTGCAGTTGACTTATCTATAAAAGGGTTGTTGAAAAGATTAAATGACTTAATCTATGTAAAGTACCTGGTACTTCATGAGCATTATGTATTTACTAGCTATTATTATCACTATTAAATGAATATACTATATTTAGTAGCTTTCTTATATACCAGGTATACCTCATTAGAAAATAGTAGTAGTAGTAGTAATGACTATTCATCAGCTCATGTTAGTATGCTCATTTAAAAAAACAACAATGGCTTTCTAAATCACTCAGTGTAAAAGTCCTTGTAGTAGCCTCTGTGATCTTGCCCTCCACCCTGTGTCTGTCTTCCTCAACTCTGCTCCTTGCTCTCTTCACTTCAGACAAGCAGGCCTTCTTACTGTTCCTGGGCCCACACGAAGCATCTGCCACCTTGGGGCTTTAGCAATCCTGTTCCTCTGTCTGGGACACTGTGGCTAGCTCCCCTATTTCTGTTAGGTATCAGATACCACCCTGTAGTAGCTGCTGTTAATTATTTATTTATTTACTTATTTATTCATTTGTTTATTTATGTATTTATTTTAAGTAGGCTCCACACCCAATGTGGGGCTTGAACTCACCACCCTGAGATCAAGAGTTGGCATGTTCTACCGAATGAGCCAGCCAGGTGCCCCTCTACTACTATTTATTAAGTGCCAAACCTAAAAATTCACATGAATTACTTATATGAAGGGAGAAAAACTTTGTTTTGTTCACTGCTATATCCTTAGTACTGGAAGAGGTGCCTGACACATCATAGGACTCAGTAAGTATTTGTTGGATGGAAAATAAAAAATCTAAGAGCTTATTTGTGCCAGGCACGGAACTAAATGCTTTCACACTTTAATCCTCACACCAAAACCCCTTCAGTAGGTACCATTTCTATCCCCAGTTTCCTTATGAGAAAGCTGAGGCTCTGAGAGGCTCAGTAACTAGGACCCTAGGATCATGGGATCACACAGTTGGTAGGCTGCAGCGTGCTTACACTCTTATAACAATAGAAACTATAAGGCCCCTGAGATTGACACTAACAAAACATGCATGAGACCTTTATGGAAAAGGGCTTCAAACTTTATTGAAGGCCCTTTAAGACCTTTTAGATGGGATGTTCATAGGTGAAAAGATTCAGTATCATAATGTGCAATTTAATGCAATTATAGCCAAACTGATTGAGGTTTCTTTAGCATTTGACAAGCTCACCCTCAACTTCAAATGGAAAAACAAAGAGTCAAGAATAACTAAGACAGTTTTGGGGCACCTGGGTAGCTCAGTCGGTTGAGTGTCCGACTCTTGATTTCGGCTCAGGTCATGATCTCAGGGTCCTGGATCGAGCCTCATGTTGGGCCCCCACACTCAGCGGGGAGTCTGGTTTTCTCCCTCTGCCTCTGCCTTTTCCCCTGCTCACATGCACACTGTCTCTCTCTCTCTCTCTCTCTCTCTCTCTAAAATAAATAAATCTTTAAAATAAAAAAATATCTAAGACAGTTTTAAAGGAGAAGAGCATGGATGGTGACTTGTCCTACCAAATATCAGATCTTCTCTAAGGGCATAAAAAGTTAAAGTGTTAGGGTGTCACAGGGATAGACAGATAAGCCAGTAAAGGACAATAAAGAGCCTAGAAAAAGAGACCCCCTCTTATTAGAAAAATGAAAAATGTCAGATATGGCATTACAGATGAATAGGTAAGGAAGGACTAAATATTCAACCATTGGTGCCGAGATAATCTTATAAAAAATATTTAGTCTGTATACAAAAAAATAATTCCCAGATACTTTAAAAGATTTTATATGAAAAGACAAACTTTAAAACTTGTGGAGGAAAAAAAGTACAATAGTATTTGACCATATTACATTTTAAAACCCCTAGTTGATAAAAGACACCACAAACTAAGTAAGAAATGAAGACTCTGCAATGTGCATCACCAACAAAGTGTTAACATCAGGAATAAGTATGTCATAAAAGAACAGTTCAATGGGAAAACAGGCATATGTAATTTATAGAAAAGAAAACATGAAAAAATGTTCAATGTCACTGGTAGCCAGGAAGAATAAAAATTAAAATACAACTATCATGTCACACCCATCAAATTAGCAGATTTCTTGAAGTCTGGCCACATAGTGCTGATGAGATTATAAATTGGTACAACTGCTTCTGATAACGAGTTTGCAATACCTTGTCATATTGATACTGTCCATATTTTTTGACCCAGAAATTCCTCTTTTAGATACACACTCAAAAAAAAAAAAAATTCAGCCTATGCATAGAAGAAAAGAATGTTGAATACAACACTTCTTAGAGGACAGAAAAATTGAAAACAACATGAATGTCTATCAACAGGAGAATGGATAAACTATTTTTATATATTCACACAATGGAACACAGAACAGTTTAAAATAAATGAGCTACAGCTGCATGTATCAAAATGGTAATCTCCACATCATAAATTCCGGTGAAATAAAACCAGATGCAAAATGATACATGTAGTATACCATTTATATAAAATTTTAAACACATAAAAATGTATATTTTATGTGTTAATTTTTTATTTTTTATTTATTATTATTTATTATATAAAATATAGCTGTAATTACAACTGTCCATGAGAAAAATAAATGTCAAATTTGTTTTAATGCTTGCCTCTGGAGAGGTATGGATTGCTGAGGGATACACAAGGATCTTCACTGTTGTTTTATTCTGAAGCAAAAGTGGCCGAATGTTAGAATGTAATAACATTTAGTGATAAGTACATGGGTGTTTTGTTTAATGATATTTTCTGGGTTTTCTACATGCTTGAAATATTTCTCTTTTTTCACCTTAAAAATTATATATTTTAACAACTTCATGTATATAGTACTATTAATTCACATAATAGATATTAACAGAGTTCTATGGCGCTTGGGTGGCTCAGTTAAGCATCTGCTTTCAGCTCAGGTCATGATCCTGGGGTCCTGGGACCAAGCCCTGCGTTGGGTTCCCTGCTCAATGAGGAGTCTGCTTCTTCCTCTCCCTCTGCCCCCTACTCGTGAATTGCTCTCTCTCACCCTCTCTATCTAAATAAATAAAATCTTAAATAAATACTAACAAAGTTCGGGGCGCCTGGGTGGCTCAGTCGTTAAGCATCTGCCTTCGGCTCAGGTCATGATCCCAGGGTCCTGGGATCGAGCCCCACATCGGGCTCCCTGCTCGGCGGGAAGCTTGCTTCTCCCTCTCCCACTCCCCCTGCTTGTGGTCCCTCTCTCGCTGTGTGTGTGTCTCTCTCTGTCAAATAAATAAATAAATAAATATTTTTTAAAAATAAATAAATAAATAAATAAATACTAACAAAGTTCAAATTATTTCCAAACATTCCTAGAAAACTATAGACACGTAAGATTTTCTTTCTGGCTCCACAGTTGATGTATGCACTTTGGGTTTTTAGGAGTATGTTTGACACACAATGTTACATTAGTTTTAGGCATACAACACAGTGATTCAACATCTCTCTGCATTATGCTGTGCTCACAAGCGTAGCTACCATCTGTCACCATATAAGCTATCACAATACCATTGACTATGTTCCCTTTGCTATGCCATTTATTCCCATGACTTATTCATTCCATAACTGGAAGCCTGGACCTCTCACTCCCCGTCACCCATTTTGCCTGCCTCCCCATCCTCCTTCCCTCTGGCAACCATCAGTTTGTTCTTTGTATTTACAGGTCTGATTCTACTTCTTGTTTGCTTGTTTGTTTATTCATTTGTTTTGTCTTTTAGTTTCCACATATGAGTGAAATCATATGGTATTTGTCTTTCTCAATCTGACTTATTTCACTTAGCATTATACCTTTACCATAATAACTTGTCATCCATGTTTTCACAAATGGCATGATCTCATCCATTTTTATGGCTGCATAATACTCCTGTGTGTGTGTCTGTGTGTGTGTGTGTGTGTACACATACCACATCTTCCTTACCCATTCATCAGTCAGTGGACACTTAGGTTGCTTCTGTATTTTGGTTATTTTAAATCATACTACAATAAACATAGGGGTGCCTAGATCTTTTCAAATTAATGTTTTTGTTTTTGGGGGGGAGTAAAGCCCAGCAGTGGAATTATTGGATCATATGGTATTTCCTTTTTTTGAGGAACCTCCATGCTGTTTTCCACAGTGGCTGCACCAGTTTACATTCCCACCAACAGTGTACGAGGGTTCCTTTTTCTCCGCATCCTCACCAACACTTCCTACTTCTTATCTTTTTTATTTTAGCAGTTCTGACAGGTATAAGGTGATATCTCATTGTGGTTTTGAGTTGTATAAGCTTGAAATATTTCCATATAAATACACACATACATCAACTCTAGCCACACTCTCACCACCTCTACAGCAACAGTGTTGACCCTTACCCTGTTATATGTTGCCACCATGAATGGCTTACAAGAGCGACTGCAGCAGCTTCCTGAACTGCCTGCTCACACTTTGTTTGCTGTACATCACTCAGAGGAATCTCCTATCACAAAGTCAATCAGATTATGCTATTCTATGGCTCAAAACAATTTGAGCAACAAAATAAATAATGATAGTATTGATTTGTAATCCATAGAAGAAAATAAATATCCATGAATCCATGCTAATATGAATAATCTAATAAATTAATAAGTGAAGAAGGAAAAAGGGAACTAGAGAATCACCATTAGGTTCAACACTACAATAATAAATGTGGCAGACAAGATCCCTTAATGTTTGTAAAAATCAATAGCCAAAAACTTGAGGAAAAACAGGATTTGCATAGTTCAAATCCCTTGACCACGATACATATCATTCGCAAAGGAAAAGTTAATAAATTTGCTTTGGAGAAACCAGACTTACATCAACCAAATGGCCTAGGTCAACAACACCAGACATAGGACATACCAGCATCATGAACCTCTTGGTATGATGCCTTGAGAAGTATACAACGCAACATCATTTCGATGGTAGTCTTGCCAAAAGTGTATGAGAGAAGGGGCTCCTGGCTGGCCCATTCGATGGAGCATGCAACTCTTGATCTTGGGGTTGTGAGTTTGAGCCCCACATTGGGTGTAGAGATTACTTAAAAATAAAATCTTTAAGAAAAAAATGTGTGAGAGAAAACTTCAGACAAACCCATATTAGAAGACATTCTGCAAAATAACCGATCCATATTCTTTAGAAATATAAAGGTCATACATAAAATGCAATGAAAAACTGAGGAATTGTTACAAACTAGAGGAGATTAAGGAGAAATAACAACTAAATGCAAGTAGGATCCTAGATAGAAAGAGAACATCAGTGAACCTGTTACCTAAGATAATCTCTGCACAGAATTATCTGCATTGATATGTCCATCCAGCCACCTATCCATCTACTCTTAATACCTCCCTTTTCCTCATGCTCCACATCCAACTCTTCAGTCTTCACCTCTGGTTCCTCATGGAGAGAGACTAGTTGAAAAATGATGTCAGCAATACCACAGCAACTTTTTGGTAGATCAGGTATGAATTTCCCTGTAGACCCAGGGTAAGATTTTATTTTTAGGAAGTAAATATTGGATGGTATGAGAAACTTATACGGAAGAACCATGGAAGTAAGAAAATGTCCAGCTTTGCCTGTTTGAGGGATGGGACCTCATCAGTATTTGCCTGGATTACTGCAGTAGCCTCCTAATTGGTCTCCCAGCTTCCAGTTTTGCTCTTCCCTCCTTCCCCACCTCCCTTGCCCACGCCACACCAGAGTGATATCATTATAGCCAGAGTAATATTTTCAGGGGATAAATCTGATCATGTCCCATCCCCTGATTAAAATCCCTCATTGACTCACCACTGGCGTCAGAATGAAAGTTTCACATGTGCTGGCCGCTGTCTACTTCTCCATCCTTATCTTAGACTATTTCCTTGCACAAACCATAAACTCCAGTTGTACCAGACAACCCAGGCTGCTCGTTACACTCTTCTTTGATTTTTACATTTGCTGTTTGTTTTCTTCTCCTATGTCTCTGCCAGTGTAACACTAACTTGCCCTTGCAGAGCCTTTCCTCCTCTACCACCGTCTCTCAGTGACCTCAGCACCTTGTACATAAACTCCTTCACAGCACCTGCTTGAAGACGAAGACTCCTAGTATCTTCCACTAGCTTGTTGGCTGGTGTGTAGCAGGTGCTCAGTAAATGTTTATTGAGAAAGGAAGGGAGAAAAGGAAAAATGGGAAGAAGAAAGAGAGGTTTTTAAATTAGGAAAATATTTAGCAAATAAGCTCTTCCCTAACTTTTCTCTTCCTGTATTTCTAGGACTTCAAGCTCTTGCACATGTATATAATTGATTTATTTCACCTGGTTCTCTGCTTGTCCTTTGACAGATGAAACATTAATATTAAAAAGCTGTCCACTTCAACATAAACTATTACTGATAAAGATGGTATTGAGCCAGACTGAGATTGTGGAATGCTTATCTCTCTCTAACCTTCAGAGAATCTCATAATCCAGTGATCTCTAGAAATAGCACCCAAAACTATGTTTTAAACCAGCCTGTACCATCTTAAGGAACGCAAAGAAATCAAAATATACCTTCTACTTACTTGATGTGTTTCCTCTTTATAATGTACTGAGAAGTTTAATTGGTATTTATTTGCTATTCCCAGAGTGTGGAAAGCCTTGGAGGTTAAATAAATTAGCTTCTGAGGTTGGAGTGTACTTTAGGATGCAGTAAAAACAAATTTCTAAGGGGAAATAGGGGAAGCCTAAGGCTAGGGAAAGAAGGGAGGGTCCCGGTTTCATTTTTACCTTACTGAATTCTTTCCAAATCAGGTTACAGATTTTTTTTTTCACCCCCACCATGCCAAGCACAGTGTCTTTGGTAACAGTAATACAGGGCAGCAGTCTGTCGTTTGGGAGCTGACAAGTAAGCATACTGCTCCTCTTACACACAATATGCTACACATCTTTATTTCCACTCATCCTTACAGAAGCTCTTTAGCTTTCCATGTTTCTTTAAGGAGATGACAAGGAGTACTGGTTAATAAGCTCTTGGGGTTATTCAGTATCCCTCTTCAATGCTCATTTTCTGAAGTTGAAAACACTCATGCATGTGCACACATGCACACTAAACTTTGTCAGAGGTGAAGTACTTCCAAATGCCACTTGAATGCGATTAAAAGAATCCTGGGCTTGATAGGACTCATTACACAAGATGCCAGGCCTAACTGTTTGCTCAGACTTTGGTCTAAGAGAAGGAAACATCTAAGTAAAAAATGGCTCGTAGAAGTGGAGGTTAACAGTTTATTGTCTTTCTATAAAAACACTTGCTGGATGTATCACTTTAAAACAGAAATGTAACAATTTCTTATTACAGACTACATACTAGGAAAGTGTCTGTCGTTTATTTGGTTTTACGTAAGAAATCAAAGTCTATTTGACTTGTTGCCCTGAGTTTCTGGTCTAGAGTTATCTGATTGATTTCCCTTCCTAGTCAATAATTTTCTACACAAGTTCAGGACACTGTTAGACAATTTTGTGCTTAATGCCATTGGTAAATTTTATGTTTAGTTCCAAGTCACGCCATGGTTAATAGTGTTAATTTACGCTGTGATTTTGAAAGCCTTCCAATACAGCTTAAAGTTACTCCAACTCAGTTTTCACCTTCTAATCTCAGAGAATATTAACAACTCCATACCATTGTTGAGTCTACCCATTGGTAGATTACTCGAGGATTTATTATATATAACATCCCAGCTTCTAATATAATTTGTGTATCTCACTCATGTTTATTCTTTATCATTCCAGCAATAGGGTCTGTTTAAGTTGTATAGTAATATAGTTAAAAGGTTAATAGTTAATAGTTGTTGAAATCAAATAGATAGACTTGTAGGGACTTAAGATTGTAAGTCCAAGCTTTTGGGGATAGTAATTGCATGGTATGCTTCAACTAGACTAGACAAGAGGACCATGGAAGTTGTCAACCTAGAAAGTTCCTCGCTTTTGCATTTTTTTTTTAATCCAGCACAAGTTTTATCAGGTAGTATGTGTCACAAGATTGTGCAAGATCTCACCTCATACTAGAACATTTTAGATGAAATGATAAGCTTTGATTTCCATTCTGTTGTTAATGATATGTTGACAAGTAGGGTGGAACTTTTTAATTAAAAAAATAACATTTAAAGATCTTAAATAACAAGCCCATATCATATTATGTAACATATCTTGTCTCCTTATTATTAGATACCATCTTGTGATTTATTCTCATCCGTCATTCTGTTCAGGGAAAAGTAACAAAATTGCTTAATATGATTTTATTTAAATGACTATACATGTTGAGAAACTAATCTTATATTCTGGTGCCTATAAAACAAATAGCAAAAAGAAGTTTTGCGTAGTATGCTCACATAAAGCATTAATCCTTCTCCCAGGTAACTAATTTACAAATCAAGAAATTCACATTCTCCATTCACATCTTCCTATAGCAGAAAAGCAAAATTAGAGAATTTATTAAGTTTTTAGTGTTTCCCTTTGTTCTGAGATCCTGTGAATATTTAATGCATAATTCTACAAGAATCCTGGGCTTCAAAATATTTGATACTATCCTGAGTGACTGGAGCAGTCCTGTTAACATTAACAATACATTCTGAGGGTAAGAAAATGTATCATTCTTGGATATTCAAACTATTATTTCATTTTCAAAAGTTTTATCATAAAAGATGTCTGAAATAAGAATTCACCTTCCTTACCACAAGCTACCCAAATAAATAATTCTAGTACTGTGTGAAACGGGTCTTCTCGTAAACCTCTGTTATGGACAAAACAAAAACAGCCTATTGCTTTGTTTTTATTAACACTTATTTTCATGCACCAGTAGCATTGTTTTTCCTGTAATATGTCATACCTTTTTTTTTTTATTTAAAGATTTTATTTATTTATTCATGAGAGATAGAGAGAGAGAGGCAGAGGCAGAGGGAGAAGCAGGCTCCCCGCGGGGCAGGGAGCCCGATGCGGGACTCGATCCCAGGACCCTGGGATCATGACCTGAGCTGAAGGCAGACGCTTAACCGACTGAGCCACCCAGGCGTCCCTATGTCATACCTTTTTAAATAAGCAACTTGAGTAGCTTGTATTCATCAGCCTTAATGCTGGTATTAAGTCATTAGAAATTGATAAGCCTGACTGCCATAATTAAATGATATAGGCCCTTATGTCCACCTTTTTTAGGATGGACAATATGTCCCCTAACTCTGAACAGATTACATACCAGCTTCTTCAATTCTGGGGAAATAAAAACCTTCCCTGGCTACATACCTGGACACTAGAAGAACAAAGTTTTCGCTGAGCAGTATCTTTGGCCTGCAGTTTCCAAATGGCACAACTTTGAAAATATACATGTCAGCACGTTAAATGTAACATTGATATACTAGACCCAAAGGAGCCTATTCCTCTTTCCTGTGAGTTTCATGATTTTTTCAGTATGCCTCTGTTCCTTGAAAGAAAATTACTGTAAGCTGCAACTAATAGATTGGATTATGTCTTCCCACCCTCGTTTTATCTTTCATGCTCTGACAAGTCCTTTTCCTTAAACACAAGAATACATGAGTTCAAGAATGCTACCTATTGGGCGACTGGGTGGCTCAGTTGGTTAAGCGACTGCCTTCAGCTCAGGTCATGATCCTGGAGTCCCAGGATCGAGTCCCGGGATCGAGTCCCGCATCGGGCTCCCTACTCAGCAGGGAGTCTGCTTCTCCCTCTGACCCTCCCCCCTTTCATGCTCTCTCTCTCTCTCATTCTCTCTCTCAAATAAATAAATAAAATCTTTAAAAAAAAAGAATGCTAGGTATTTTTTTAAGTGTGGATTTATAAAAACATTAGGAGAGGATATTTGTATTTCAAAAGGTCTTTTCACTTTATACAACATCCATAATAGAATCCATTTAAGTATAAGTCCAGTGGTATATCTCATTTCATAACAAATTATTTTAGATATAATTTTTCAGGAATAAAGCTACCTGTAAATCCCTGTACTTAAGAGACTTCCTTAGATATTCCAGAAAAGAAAATTAACTGCATTTCATTATGACCTCTTTTTAACTTGATTACATTATCGTCAGCCAACTTTTTAACAGTATGTTGTGTGTTTCTGAATGATAGGATAAGATGTGGTTTTTTTAGTCCGAAACTGACATACATGATTTAATCATTCACTGCTGTTTTCAAACAGCTTAACTTAGGATGTTCCTACTAATTGTACAGCCCCAAGAATGGGAAACTATGTG
Organism: Neomonachus schauinslandi; assembly: GCF_002201575.2. Taxonomy (NCBI): domain Eukaryota; kingdom Metazoa; phylum Chordata; class Mammalia; order Carnivora; family Phocidae; genus Neomonachus; species Neomonachus schauinslandi. The sequence goes on along the minus strand of NC_058413.1, from coordinate 27,796,556 downwards.
GCTTACTTTTTTTTAAAGCATTTTATGAACATTCAGCCCTCTTAGGAATTAAGCTCTATGTTCTATGCTATAATTAGGTTAGATATCAACTTTTTTGGAAATTTTATCAACTCACAGTCTCTTAAGAAGCTCCTCAGAGTTATAAAAACAGTTGTTCATTCATTTATTTTTTTTATAAAATACCCAAAATTCGGCTTTCGTATTTTAAACTGGAAGAATGGAAATGGTATAGAAATAATGATTTATAGACTTTCTCGCTAGAATAGAATTTTAACATATATATACCAGTAACTATATAAAATCTCTGTAGTTAAAGATAAATACTTATGAAACCAAGAAGAACTTTGGATTTAAAAATATACATTCTAATAACATGGCAAATAAAGGATAGGGATAGAGGGGAGAGATACTAAAAGGAAAATATATCAAAGAAAATTGAAATAAGTGCATGAGTCATTTAGAAAGATATTAGGGGAAATGATTCATTAAGCTAAACGAATAAGAAGAAGTATCTTAGTAAATAAGGACAGTTGGCATGTATGTAGGTGTGGTCTTGGGACTTTGCCACCCAGACCAGGGATTTGGGCTGTGGGGAAGGATGATGACCATCTGCTCCAAGTGACTCCTACTGGCTGATACACAGAGCTCAGTTGGCATCAGTCTCGAAGGAGACTGCCAGCCTTCCAATCGGGAAATAAGCAAAACAATGGCATTGCTGTCAAGCACAGAAATGAAGTTTAAGATTGAAGTAAGTGGCAACTCCAAACGGGTCAGAGAACCTCAGAGTATAATCCAGACAGCTATACGTTAGCTTGATTTTGGAACAGGCCATCCTCCTAGTTAATGGAGGAGGCCTTAAAAAGCTAGACAGAAGTGGTCTGCAGTGACTGTGGTAAGCAAAGATCGAAACTAGTACAGCTCACGAGATACTCAGCACA